>NW_010524417.1:0-5878 GCF_000687285.1 Phaethon lepturus | reverse complement strand
CAGGAATGACAAGGTCAAGGCTAAAAGCAACTTTCTGGTTTCATCAAATTCAATCAGAATTCACAGTAAAACCAAAGCCTTTAAAGAAAACGTTTCCACCTTTTCTAAATGAATCATTGCAACAGTGCAAAAAGCAGTATTTTTCCAAGAAGCATTTTAACTTACCTCAGCTGAAAAAATTTATGCCTACTTAAAACTACAGATAGGTTGCCATAATGGAAATAATTGTCTTTAAAAATCTGAATTTTGTAGTGGTGTCGTTTTCTAAGCAAAATCCATCCCAGCGTATGCTGGTGGCTTTATTGCTATGCCACGTACTGTCCAGCAGAGGCCACTCAAACAATACCATTACCCCTATGACTACTGCAAATACTCTTATTTATCGTGTTCAGTCTTTATTGTTCTGGGAGAAGTTCATCATCAGGCAGGCAAAAGACTCATCTGTGCTTTCACGCACCTTAAAACTTTCTCAGCTCAAGCCTTTAGCTCATATATTCAAAGTTGCTTTTGTGTATTTGTTGGTTTGTTTTCATCATATTTGCATCACTCAGAGCTTGACAACTTTTGTTACTTTAAATAAAGAGATGTTTACTTGCATACCATTTCACAACAGTGCTTGAATTCTCCGGCTAATGCTTTAAAACAGATGCTCAAGGCTCCATGGGATATGGCTAATATACGTTAGAGCAAAATGCTGAGTTGTTCTGAAATGTGTTTTCTGTCATGAGCGTCACTTAGCCGTGATTGCAGCAGCTGAAGGGAAAAGAATGGGACTTTTTTTCCCCCAAATGAAGTGATATTTACTGGAGGCAGAGATTCTCCATCTAGCAAAAGTCAAGAGTGATACGACCCTTTGCTTGGTCTGGTCTTACAATTGCATTTGCAAACGTTTTGACAGATACCGCCATGGGAATGACCTGTGGGACCTAAAGGAACAAGCCACCTTATCTAACTACTGAACTCAAGAGTGAGTTTTGGCAGGGAAAGTAATTGCAACTGTCTAGTTCTGCTTGTCTTTCAGCTGCTTTGTCCAAATTATATTTCATTAACACATCTTGGTGCATATATAATTTCCTATGGTAACTTTAAAGACAGAGATTTGGGTGAGGTATTTTTAATGGAAAATCTGTAACTTTTGAAAACATATTTTATGTGACAAAACATACCAGTTTTAATTGAAAACAAGAGCTAATTCTGAATGACAGATTATGAGAATTATGCACAAGGAATCAACAATGCCAGGAAAAAGGTGTTATGGCCTGCAGCACATTTAGGAAGCTATTACTGCAGGCTCACGAGGTCAAGGAAGTGTCAATAAACTGGCATCTTTGGATACGGAGAGAAAGGCTGGCACAAGAAAGTCATAACCTGCTTATTGGATGTTTTTTCCCCTTTCTTGTGAAAAAAATGTTTCCAGCCAGAGGCAGGGTGCAAAGCCCAGCTGGCTTTGGGTGCCACAGCAGCTCAGCACCTGCAAGAGGAAGAGAGAGAGCGCGCGCAACACTGTGATTCGTTGCCAGCCTTGAAAAAATTGTGGTCTTCCCTCCATCATTAAAAAGCTGCAACTGTAGGTCACGGATCTATGGCGGAAGCAGAGCAAAGAGGACAAATTGTTTTATCTCTTGGTGGGGCTCCGTGATTAATGTTTGTGCTGCTGTTGCGTCCGTGAGCCCTGGCGGCACAAGCAGCACTGTGCGCACACACGTGTGCATGCACACGCATACACGTGCATGCACACGTGCAAAATGGCAATCTCTAGTGCAACACACGTGCTTTTGAGGTAGGGCAAGGCGTGTATGGTCGAGCAGGAAATCAGCCAGAAATAATGGTTAGTGCTGCTAAGCATATTCCGGAGAGATTTGAAGAAGACTAGAGAGACGATTTTGAGCATCTTTACAGTTCTGGGAGGAAAGATTAGATACTTTTTTATTGTTGTTTTTGAGGGGAGAACAATTACTCGGTGGAAAGATGTGCATGAATGTGTTTCAGCAATAACTGTGACACAACTTTTACACATGGAGTAAATCAAATTAAATGCCTTCATCAACTCTTTTATCCACTGCTGAAAATACACCCATAGCTCCCTTTGCTTAACTCTTTGGAAAAACAGGCTGGTTTTATTCAGGTTCCTCCCTTTACATACTGAAGTTTTGAACATTAGGAATAGTGCCCCTAAACCCAGGGAAGCAGAGTTTACAATTGACAAAACTGGAAGTTGTTGCAGCAATTTGGGGGGCAGGCTTGGTTTTCTTTATGTGTGGGTTTTGTTTGGGTTTTTTCTTGGTTTTTTTTTTCCTGCGTAGGTAGGGTGTCTTTGCAAGCAGTATGAGAAAAAAAGGTTTTATCTTTCACGCTTAAAATGCCTCAGCCTGGCCCCTCTTCATATTGCTGATTCGGCCCAAGCCAGGCCAGGTGAGACCCCTGCAGAGACAGCCGCAGGCAGCCGTACAGGCACCCGCTGAACAGACACCTCCCTGTGTTTCCAGAACTGAGAGCTTACCAGCAGCATAGGTTTCTTGCAAGCATTAAACTCTGAGCTTCATAAAAGTGCATGAAAAGGGAGAAAATTATAAATAGCGCTCTTTCAGAGTAGGACGGATGCAAACAAGGACAAAGAAAAGCTGAAAGCATTTGCATGATGAGCTCTGGGAGAGCAGGAGCAAATAAAAAATTTGACAAAAAGTTTAAGATATTATCTTCTCCCCGCTAAAAGAAAGACAGAAAAGCTTACATGCTATGAACTGCAGAATAAATTTACTGTCTTCCGTGCTGTGCACCACGGGTGAGAGAAAAAAAGGAGAAAAGTCTTTTCCTATCTTGCTACTTTCTGTGCCTAAAACAGGCCAGGGAATTATTTTTGTCTTTTCTGTTAGTGCACAGGAAAGTAACTATATTGAATCTTTCCCACTTATTAAAAAGTGTCCGATGTCCAAAATCAATATAGAAATACTTCTGGAGCTAGGCATGCTTTGCTTAAGGTGCTTTTAGGTGTCTCCATTTCAAGAGAAAGCTGAAACACGTGAAAGAAGTGGTTTTCCAATGCTGTGTGTGATGCCATAAGCTTTATGTCTGAATCAATGCAAAGTATGAGGAAGGCTCATTCAGCTTTTATGGATGTTATCGTAGTGTATTCTGGAGCAGGATCTACAGGCAATAAAATACATCACAGACACACGACACAAAACAAAGACAAAAACTTAATCTGTCAATTTTACTTTGGTGACAGGTTATCTACTGGTGCAAATCCAGCCACTGTGAATAACTTCACTTACCTGTCCAAGCTGGCAAGTTGGCTCATTAGTGCTCATCTGAAACAGTGTTAAAAATTAGCTCTTTTTGTTTGTTTGTTTTTCAGAATTTGTAAAACTGATTTCTTGGCAAAATGGCTATCTGTCATGCATTCTATCCAATGCAGCATAACAGCAGATGGTGACTTTAGTTTTAAACATATAAATTTTGTTTTCTAATAAAATTCTTGGGATTTAAAAAATACCATTAGATTAATGTAACGGTGTGAAATATTCTGGACTAATATGAAAACACGAGGTACACTGTACAGGACTGTGCAAGCCCACCCTGAGTGCCCTGTTGCAACAGGTCACAGACCTGACCAGGGTGGACCACTGATGAGTTCTACTCACTTCAAGGGTAAACGTCTCATATCCAGTCAGATCTCTCAATCTTTCAGAAAATGAATGTCAAATTGTTTGCTACATTCATGTGTAATCTTAGCAGTTACTCATTATTTTTAAAAGATACTTGCTAGTGGTCAGTAATGGCACTAGTTAGTTTTCTTAGTGCACCTTCTCATGCATGCTTTCTGGAATTCCTCACTTCCACACACACTAAGTACCTGCAAGTATTTACTTGCAAAAGCTCCTTAGTTTCCAATTATTCATACTATTCTTTTTCTTTTTTTACTTGAAAACATATTTTGAAAGAGAGTTCAAGAGCTGACTCATTTCTGAATCATCATTAATTTCAGCCCACTAGTCTTTTTTTTAATCCTCATTTTAATACATGGGATTTAAAGTTGTTTGTTGTTTTCATTGACTTTAGGAATGCATTGGATTGATTGAAAAGCAGCATTATGGAGGGTAAGAAATGCTTTTGCCATCCAGGTCTCATAACTGCCCTTATTCCAGCCCTGTTTGTTTGACAAATCCTCCAGGGCTATAAGAAATTCAACAGCTAGCTCTCAAGGTCATCCAAACATTAGCAGACCTAGAAGACATGCCACTGGGTTAGTTGTCATTACCTCTATATTGATGATGCTACATAACAAGGCATGCACTTTGCTGGCTTGCAGCCAGTGTGAACTTGCAATAAATGCCAACGTTGGCATTCATTGCCATTCATTGGAAAGCAACAGCAGACAATGCATTGAACAAATAGATTCCTGTCGCTCCTGAAAAGCTTCAAGAGAACTGAAGGTTTCAACACATGTAAAATTGTAAAACAAAACTGCCTTAGCAACAGGTATTTATGGATGGATGAGCAAACATTCAAAATCAGAACAAAAATGTATCGAATCAATGTACTACCTAAATTATTTTCTCTCTTAAAACAGCTGAATTGGTGAAAACAGTTCTCATTAGAGTGCAGAGAGTACCTATGGGAAAACTTTGCAAGACAGCAGCTCTTAAGTGTTATTTTGAAAGTTGAATTAAGAGGGAAAAGAGAAAAGACATGGGAATACAGGGAGCAGGATTGATTACGGTAACTGGACCAAATTGTTCAGGCCAGCTCTGGCATTAACAAAGAAAATATGCAGATAATGCAGTCAGTTGATCCAAAAAGGCAACCACTGGATAGGGACTGCATGCAGGGTTAGGATTTTTTGTGTTGACATGGGAGTGAATCCCTGCACTTTCAAGTGCAATTTCAAGTTGAAAAAGGAGAAAATATGTGAATATTAGCAATCATCTCTTTCCAAGTTGCTGCAACTTACCTTTTACAGTGAGAGCTCAGTGACCAGAATTTGCTATTTTTGTTCCTTTCTGGCTCTTCAGTTTTTCTCTCAGGTGGTGTCTTCTGGGATCTAGGGAAACAAATGGAAATCATGGTATTTCCACTATATTTTGCATTAGTATTTTCAGATCTTAGGTCACTCTCTATCAACACTATATAGTCAGAGGACAATGGAGGAAAACTAAGATGGAAAGAACTATTATATTACACATAAACATTTGATTGGTCTGACATAAGAAGGCATGTTCTCTATCTTCCAAAACTTCACTAGAGGATCTGTTAACCTCACATGTGAACTCATGGTAACCATTTTTTGACACACTGAGGTTGACCAGACTACCTTTGCATTTGGGATGTCTGTATTCACTTCCTTGCTCTGTTACAGTCCTATTTCTTTGGTCACGAAATGCAAGCTTGGGCATCATAGATAAAATAGCATTCTCCAAAGCACTTACAAGCTAAATTTGTAAGCCAAACTTCTAAATCAAAATTTTGTCTTTCAGATTACTTGAAGTAAGTTAAGCTCCAAAAAACTTAAGTCACATTCAATAATGAGACAGAACCATGTAAGTGCTTTGAAAACTTCCATTTTAACGGCTTGAACCACAGTCAACATACACGAAAGAAAGTGCTTCAGGAGATATTTCCTTTTCTAAAAAGATATAACCCCAAACTCTAGAATGTTATGTTCTTCATTAATAGTTTCTTCCTCCTTCTGGATGAGCGTGCCATGCCTGGAAATGATATTGTAGCTTATAAGTTTTTTGGCAACATGATTTTATCTGTAGTCCCCACCCTTTCATTTCCTGACCCAAGAGGAATTTTTGCCTGGAGGTAACAGCTCTGCCACTGGAAGTTTAGCTTTAACTTTGAATGACAGTAGTTCACAGAATCACAGAATCATTAA
>NW_010524416.1:0-7443 GCF_000687285.1 Phaethon lepturus | reverse complement strand
CCGCCTCCCATGCCGAGACCTGCGCCCATGCCCAGGCAGCTGCCGCCGCCGCCGCCGTAGGCCATCCCGCTCGAGCTGCTGACCACGGCTGCAGGGAGACACGGCACACGCCCGCTTTAGGGTCCTGCCGGCTGCCCAAGCCGGGGGGACCTCCACCACCGCCCCTGCGGCAGAGGGAGAGCGAGCAGGGGTGGAAGCAGGGGAGATACTTACAGACGCTCACGGCTCCGACTCCCTCTCCAGCAAGCCTGTTGGGAAAGGGGAAAGTGAGCAACAATGCTAAAGCACAGACAAGATATAACGTTATCCACGGGTACCATCTAGTTAGACTTTCGTGGCCTTCGGTAGGGGCTGTCCTCTCATGGGGTATGCCTGCATCGCAGGTGAAAGGTGATATTGCTCATTTTTCTTAGTGCGTCAGGTTCCAAGCACTAGAGAAACTCATCTTTTTCTAGAAAGCTCACAATTTAAAGTATCCCTCTCTCTGTCCTTTTACATCCTGGTGCTCTTTTACATCTTCAGCAACTTGGTGCTCCAGCCCGTTGACGTAAGCTGTCTCTTTGAGCCCAAGGAGATGCGCCCTGCTCTGAAGAGCAGCACACGACAGGTCCTTGTGCTTGTGCTCACCTGCTCTCCTCGCCCTCCAGCAGCTTCCTGTAGGTCGCGATCTCGATGTCCAGGGCCAGCTTGACGTTCATGAGCTCCTGGTACTCGCGGAGCTGCCGGGCCAGGTCGGCTTTAGCCTTCTGCAGAGCATCTTCCAGTTCGGACAGTTTGGCCTTAGCATCCTTGAGGGCCAGCTCCCCACGCTCCTCTGCCTCAGCGATGGCTGCTTGGAGGTTGGCACACTAAAAGCAAGGGAAACATGTAGTTGTTTAACTTGGGCTACCCCAAACTGCTCTCCTGAGTATTGCTATGGTATTGTAGATACTGATTCCCAGCATGGCACTGAGAGCTCCTGGTGGGCCATTGGGAAGGTGCCGTAGGGTGGGTAACGGGGGAGCTGCAGCCACAATCCTGTCCCCCAAGAAAAGGAGAGACATCTCCATCTCATTGCTTTGCTACACACCTTTGCTGGGGTGGCTTAGTAGCTCACAACTTGCTTCCCATCAAGAAAGCAGCTATCAGCACATCCTTGCGCTGAGGGACCTTCTCCGGTGGGCAGAGACAGAGGTGTCCGTGCCCGCTTTAATGCAGGGGAGGAAACCTGGCCTTCCAGCCCTGCTCCAGTGCCAGGAGCTGGCTCTTTCTGCCGTGCCTGGCCACCATCACTTCCTACCTGCCTTCCACCATGCAGCAGCTGCTCTGCAGGAGCATCCCCTCCTACCTGTTTCTTCACGCTCTCGATCTCGTTCCGCAGCCTCTGGACCATCCGGTTGATCTCCGAAATTTCTATCTTGGTGTTACGCAGGTCGTCACCGTGCCGCCCGGCAGAGACCTGGAGTTCCTCGTACTGATACATAGAAAGGAGGAGAGTGCTGGTTAGGCACCACAGGATTCAGGGAAGTGTGAGGGGACTTCAGGGAACAAAGCGCAGGTCTGGATGCAGGGTAAGGGTTGGGGACAACGTTCCTCTGAGCAAACCTGCCTGTGGAATAACAGCATTTGCCCTTAGTTATCAATATATGCTAAGCCAGCAACCATTGCATTGCATAGAGCACCTATGGGTTGTCGCCTACTGTTAAGAACCTGTGAGGAGCGTTCTGTGTCTAACGCCAGATCCACCAGTGACTCCTTGTGAGCTCAGGGTCAAGGCATTTAAGCGTCTTGTCCCTTAGTTTCACTCCAAGGAATGTAAGGCTGGTCAAGAGTAGGGGTCCACAAGCGAACGCTGGGAATCTGTATGCAAGAGCCTACTGCAACGTGCATAGAAAATAAATTAATCCCTGGTGTAACGCTGTGATACTTCCTCCGTTAGTCCTGCCTCCCATCAGCTAGTGTGATGCCATATGAATCACATAAATTAGTCTGTCATTCTGGTTACCCACCTTGTTTTGGTACCAAGCCTCGGCCTCAGCCCGGCTCCGGTTGGCGATGTCCTCGTACTGTGCTTTGACCTCTGCAATGATGCTGTTGAGGTCCAAGTTACGGTTGTTGTCCATGGACAGAACCACGGAGGTGTCAGATACTTGCTGCTGCATCTGGGACAATTCCTGCAGAAGATGCAAAAAATGAAGTCAACTATCTGGTATCTGGGGTGGAAACCATGCAGACACGGTGGCTTGGGGGCTCTCTCTGCCAAGCCATTTTCTTGCATTTCCCCCTGCTGTGTCTCTGCCTTTCATCTACCCTTATCTATCTTATGCCTGCATTACAATTTCTAAAAGGCACTGACCACCTTCTCTTTTACTGCTGTACAGCACTGAGCGTGGTGGCCAGAACTCCGGGGCGTGGAGAGCAGCACGGCAGGGAGCTGTGGAGGACGCTATCGTGGGGAGGGCCAACTGCTTACCGCTTCGTAGAGAGCTCTCAGGAAGTTAATCTCATCTGCCAGCGCATCTGCTTTGGCCTGCAGCTCAACCTTGTTCATGTAAGCACCATCCACATCCTAAAGAAAAGAAAGCCAAAGACTCCCGGTGAAACCACAAGTAAAAAGGACTTCAGGACACCAGTGGGACCATTTCTCTGCTTCCAGGTCTGTTAGTTTTTTGGTTTGTTTTCATATTGCTGTGATCAAGGTGGGTTTTTTTCCAGTGTAATGTTGGACATTTACTGTGAGCCAGGACCAGGTTCCTGGGCAGAAGGCAAAGCTCTGACTCATGGGGATGTGACCCAAGACACAGTTGAACCAAGCCAGAAGAGGCCAGGTGGTCTGCAATTGCAACCAGAGCAGCTATCTTCAGAAAACAGGGCAGCTCCATCGGCATGGAGAAGGTAATGCCCGTTTGTGGCCTCAGGAGGACCCAACCCGTACTTACCCCTAGACATGCCAACATCATAGCCTGACCCAGCTGTGAGGTTTGAAGGACCCCAGCTCCCACCAGCTTTGCTTGAACTCTGTGCATGCTGAGTTCATTACATTGCCCGTCACGTAACTGCCAGTTCACTCACCTTTTTGAGGACCACGAACTCGTTCTCTGCACCGGTGCGCCGATTGATCTCATCTTCATATCTGTTAGGATAAAAGGGTGAGAGGGTTTTGGTGGAAATGAAGAGCAAAGCCAGCATGGGAAGCAGAGACAGGACCACTCCAGTCCCAAATCATTAGTTGTGGCTCACAGATATATTCCTTACTCCCACCTATTAACAGCCCAGAGCAGATGCAGAGCAATTGATCACTGATTCTGAGCCTCCAAGGCTCCAGCTAAAATTAATAGATTTTAATCACTGCTCCTAAAGTCAAGTTCATACATAAATGTGTGCAGGAACACATTTCCTGCCTGTTTCGGTAGGAAGCGGGAGCAGGTATTCCTGGTGACCTTTGCCCAAAGCAAAGTTATGCAAAAGGCTTTCAGCGAAGCTGCATTGCAATTCCTACAAATACATAATCATGTAACTATTTGATATTTGATATTATAATAGTGCTAAAGGCTCCGAACAACCCACTGCAGCATTTAATTGAAAAAAAAAGTCTGTGATTCCCTAGTCGTGGTTGTACAAGAGCAGATCATTATGCCTCAGACTATGTTTCCGTGGAACTTTTTATGGCTCTGAGCAAGATCCTCTCATCAGATAATCAGGGCAGGGCTCAGCTAGAAAGCAGACAAACATGTAGGCTGTTGGGGCAAAGACCTGGATTTTAAAGGCAGGTTCGTGCCACTCCTCTAACTAATATTGGCAGAGATATCCCTGCAGATGGATCTCTCGAGCGGACATGGGAAGAAGCAGAAATTAGCCAGTGGACTGGGAACCAACTCTAGATTTGAGAGTTTTCTTTCCCAGGCAGCAACTCCAAAATCCAGACAATATAATTTATCACTTTTGGCCTGAGCAGTATTTCTAAAAGCCTATAATACATATTGAGACCTGAAATGCACCGAAGTACAACGTACCAGAAGCTATGTCAGTCCACCCTGTCAGCTCTAAATGCCATCTCCCCAATCCCCCCCAAAAAAATCTGTCTCTTCACATGCATTACTGTCTAATACAAACATATTTCAGGCCTCCAGGATGTTTTTATCAAATTTGCACTTGGCCAAATCTGGTTGAATAAGGGAGAGACTGTTCTCGCCAGACTACAGCCAAGTAAAAATGAACGGCCTCGCCTAAAAAAAACACCTAAATGTTCCTTATAGTCAGCAGACACAGACTGGTATTTGCTTAAAATGATTCATCCCACCTCTGCTAGACGCCTTATCTCGGGATGGGATTAATTGCCTCCCCAGGGAAATCGTTTTCTTTGACGACGGTCAGAGAAAAGAGCTGAGCGTGTTTCACGTGGTGGGAGCCGAGCGAGGCCGAGGGCGCGCAGGGAGATCTTACATGTGGAAAGGCTGGGATCTCCTTTGCAGGAAGAGGAATGGGGGATTTTGGAGCTGGCCGTTTATGGCTATGTTTCATTCCATTTTTGCATGTCCATTATACTCATGAGGAATGCGTTTTTCTATTGCCAGGTGTATTATTTTGGGAGGCTCAAGGGATCAGGCCGTGACCTCCATTACACCAGAGCAGCTTCCCACGGGTGCACGAATTCTGTGCTAGACGCTGATCCTGCACATAAGAAATCTGACACAACTGGAGGTAAATGAGACCCAAGTTTTGCTTTTATGTCTTCATTGTGCAAACGGGAAGAGGAACCCCGTGCAAACACAAGGCGTGCACCGGCACACGTGAACCGCCTGCCCTGATTTTCCCCTCTCTTAATCATATATGCTACCGAGCACAATTTCTTACTTGTTCTTAAAGTCTTCCACCATGTCCTGCATGTTCCTCAGTTCAGAGTCCAGCCTTCCCCTCTCTCCCATGAGGCTGTCTAGCTGCCGCCTGAGGTTGTTGATGTAGGCTTCAAAAAGGGGCTCGAGGGACTTCCTGGTGACTGTGTGACCCTGCTCTTGCAGGAGGCTCCACTTGGTCTCCAGCACTTTGTTCTGCTGCTCCAAAAAGCGCACCTGGAGAAACAAAAACAGGCACATGCTGAAGCCCATGTGAACCATGCACAAAAAAACCTGCTGCCAGGAAAAGGGGGGACCATTCAACAAAGGAAGGAAGGTGAAAAGGCGCCGGGACAGTAGGGGGGAAATTACTAGGATCTTCCTAATTTAATGCACAGGATTCTCGAAAGAATTAAAAGCAGCTAAGACGTTTAGTGAGATTTTTCAAGAGCTATTAAGCAGGCCAAACACATGTATTTGCAACGTGAGGTGTTTCTCCCTCCACAGATGCTCAGCCCACCTTACTGGTTTAAGTTGGTGTTACCCCATTGAGTTGTGTAGAACTTTGCCATTTTACAACCAGTAGCAGATCCATCCAGCCCCCAGGATGTTTTTTACAGGGAGGAGCAGGATTTACTTTTTCAGTAAAATAAGGCGCTGATAAACTCATCTTTACAAAGAGGAAACATAAGACAGTTCTTAGTTTTCAGCCAAACCCACGCTGTTTGTCTGCTGGGATTAGTTCAGGCAAGCCCCTAAATCCAAAGGAAGTTTCTTCCCGTTGTTCTTTCCCGAGGCAACTGATAATATGCATGAGTTGATGTTTAAGACGAAACTCTCACCTTGTCGATGAAGGAGGCAAATTTGTTGTTGAGGGTCTTGATCTGCTCCCGCTCCTGTGTTCGCACCTTCTGGATTTCCGGGTCGATATCCAGCTTGAGGGGTGCCAGGAGGCTCTGGTTGACGGTCACTTCGTGGATGCCACCAGGTGGGCAAACAGGGAACCCGGGGCCACCTCGGCCACCAAATCCGGGACCTCCCAGCCCAAATCCACTGCCCAGCCCATAGCCGCCACCACCACCAGCTCCTCCTAAGCCAAAACCAGCACCTGCTCCACCACCATAGCCAAGACCAAAGCCAGCTCCTCCACCAAAGCCGTATCCACCACCGGCTCCACTCCGTAGACCTCCACCGACTGAGCTGTAAGAAATTCTTTTGCTTCCACCTAGGTTATAGAGACTTCTGCTGCCAAAGCCACCACCAGCTCCAAAGCCACCTCCACCTCCGGCTCTTCCTCCTCCAACTCTGGAGACAGAGACGGAGCTAAAACTGCTTCTGGTACCACTGCCACCTCCTACAATAGCAGAACCTGAGCTAAAGCCCCTCATGCCCCCTCCAGTAGATGATCTGAAAGAGATCCGACTCATGGTGGCTTGTTCAATTGGAAGGGCAAAGAGCAGGAGAGGAAAAAAAAAAAGACTGAATAAAAGCTGTGCGGCAGGAAAAGAGCAGAGGGCAATGGAGACAGAAACCCCTGTGATGGGAGAGCTTGGGAGCCTCCTCTTTTATCTGCTTGGAAAACTTGGCACGGGAATTCAGAACTTGACGTGCCTTGCAGCAACTTGCCTTGTCAAACACACCTAGGCTACAGCGAGGCGCTGAAAAATGCATTGTTTGCAGGCAAGAAAGTAACGGAGTGAGGGAGCTCCCCCCACCAAAGCCTGCCGCTCTGAGTCATGAAATCAGAACTGAATGGGACGACTCGCTGAGGTCCGCGCTCGGGAGCAGGACGCAACACGATTCTGCCGAGACCCTGGGAGCCGGTTTTCCTCAGGCGAGCCGAGGGCTCACCCGTTTGAGCAAAGGTTCCCTGCGCTGAAGCTTTTGCGAGGCGAAGTTTAGGGTTTAACGCATTGCACAGCAAACGGGGCAGCACGAACAGGGGCTGTTCTGAGGCTGCACATCCGTGTCGTGTTACTGGCTCGGGAAGCTGGGGCTGAAGGTGGTTTTACTTATCAGTGCAGCACTTCTGATTTCTTTCGGAAAAGGGATCTAAATGATTGTGGGCTTGCAGAGAACAGCTGAGTGGAAGTTGTCTCGTGGTTGTATTTCCTGGGCTCTTACCAAAAAAATTGTTTCCCCTCATTGCAGGGGACAGTTTTCAAAGACAGCAACTAAATCCCTTTTCCAAAATAACTTCAAACTACAATAAGTAGAACTACAAGACTTATTAAAAAGATGCTTGAAATGATTGCTCTTCTTTTGAATCTCCTTGTCAGGCTCAGTGTTCAAAAGCTCCCTGTGAAGTGGTATTTTTATAATTTTTTTTTTCCCGCCCCCCATATTTAACCAGCGGTTTCCATGTCGTTGCTGGCTTTCCAAGACATTCTGTAAAGGGGAATTTACCCGCTTTTCTTCCAGCTCTCTCCCACCCCCTCCTTCACTTTGCTGAGATCATTCAGCCCCCGAGGAAGATTTTTCTAAAATGGCCTTTGCCCCCCTTGCAAGGGAACTTCAATCCCCCGGTGAGGCTGGGTTGTGCTTTGGGACGCTGTAAAGGCAGGAGAGCCGGGCACCTCTTCTCTCGTGTCCGTGAAGAGCTGGACACGGGTTACAAGAGAAGATATCCCCT
>NW_010524415.1:15596-18206 GCF_000687285.1 Phaethon lepturus | reverse complement strand
CCGACCAACCGGCAACCGCCAGAGCGGTGCCGGGGCGTGCGGCGTCCTTCCGCGCGGCACCCCAGGTCGCGGGCTCCGGTGATCGCGGGAAGTGGAGGCGCCGGCTGAAAGGCGCCCTGCGGGCCAGCTTGCCATCAGCGTTAGTTGCTAATACTGTATTTCAAGGCTTCAAGGTGTGGGAAGGCAAAGAATAACAAATTAATTTTTAAAGGCTGTTGACTTGTAGCAGAAAGCGTTATCAGTTTCCGTGTTTCTCTCAGGACACAATGATACATGTTTAAAATATGCATGCTACCTTTTGGTCTTGTTACTATTTCTTGAGTTTTAAAGCTGAATTTTCTTTTCATCATTTGCACTGTTTGTCTCCTGCTTTTTTCTGGAGAGTGACATACAGTTCGTTGCTACTTTTAATATCCAAACTGTTTTATTTTTTGTCCCTCATATGCAAGTACAAATCTTAAATGTTTGGATTTTTGAAGTCTTCAGGAAGATAGGTAAATTCTGGCAAACTGTTTTCACTGACAGGCAATAAAGAAAGTATTTCATGAAAACTTTAATATTAATATTAATTTATGTTAAATTATTTTGGGGATGCTTCATTACCTGGCAGTGACTTTTCAGTTCAAGATGCATACAGCAGTAGCAGAAGCTCGGTGTCTTGTGACTTCTATTCAAAATACACCTGTATCTAAGGTGCCTGAAGTCAGAATAATAACGAGGTGCTTGTTGCTATTCAAACCAAATTGGAATATTAGATGGAGTAATGCAAATCTCAGATTATAGGATTTTCATGTATAAGGAAAATGTCATAAAAGAAATTTCCAATTTGGTGTAAGAAATTGAAAATGGGGAGAAAAGACAGCGACGCTGATTACAGATGATGGGGATAAAAACTAGAAAACGTGGAAGACGAGATGAATGTGAAGCAGATGAATACTGCGGGAACACTAAGGAGGCTGTAAAGGAGTGAAGTTCTGTAGCTCATAGTGAAAGAGAGCGGGGGGGCCCTTTCGAAATGAAATTGTACGGAGCAGAAGATAACAGAAAATTTTGTCCATGATTTACTTGAAGTCAAAACACATGTGCAGCAAGAGATGAACTGTACGTTCCTGTGCAGTGAGGTGTCAGCTGTCTGTTTTGGGACCACGCAGAGAAATGGAAATGGGGGTGAGAAGGGAGGGAGAGAGCGCAGATATCACAGCCCAGCCGTATCCTCTTTGCCGAAGGGCGCTGAAGATCCCACTTGGTGACACGTGGTCTGTCTGCTCGAAAGAAGTCCTTGGAGCAGGTGCGGATTAGGATCTCCTTGGGTATCACTTATTTTTCATTTGGTTGTGATTAATTTAAGGATGAGGAAGCCGTTAGCGGAGGTGGTTAGGGCCTTTCGGCGACAGTGGTTAAAGACAGATCTCGGCTGCATTGTGCACCGCTGCTGACCCCCGTCCTGTGTGAGGGGGTGTGGAGGGCACCCGTGCTCCCTCGGGGGTGCGAGGGCTTCGCCAGAGCGCTGGCAAGCAGCACGCAGGACGGATGTACGGCGGGCGCTGCGCCAGCTCGGCATCAGAGCCTTTCCCCATGCAACTTCTGTTTTCTTTCTTTCAGAGATTGACCAAGGGAGCTGCGGTGATCCCGGGATTCCAGCCTACGGCAGGAGAGAAGGATCCACGTTTCGCCACGGGGACAGTTTGAAGTTTGAGTGCCAGCCTGCCTTTGAGTTGAAGGGACAGAAAACAATTACCTGCCAAAAGAGTAGCCAGTGGTCTGCTCAGAAACCAGTTTGTGTTTGTAAGTCAGTGAGGAGATGGCTCTAAAATATCTTCGTTATGTGGTGAGGTGGTCACATGAACAGTATCTTTGTGCTCTGTGCTTGGTACCCAGGGTAGGGCAAGTTCTCATGGTGGCAGAGATGGCACCAAGCTGCAGCTTCGCTTCCCGAAGCCACGGGGAGAGTTTGGTTTGGCCCTTCTCTCGGCAGAGAAGGGATGTACAGCAGGGAGCAGCATCCAGATGGAAATGTAGGCGTGTGCTGGGGCTGTGTTCTCTCCCCGCTCTGCCCCTCTGCCCTCCCAGTGTTCCAGTTCCGATCCTTTCTGGAGAGAAAGTAGGGCTTTGGTATCCAAACAGAAGGCATGGACACAGGGGGAAAAAAAAAAAAATTTAAAACTTGATTCTATTTTTGGCTGCTTAATTTTCCTTCATTATCTGACAGTGTTCAGGCTCCCTGCTGCTGGACCTCAGTTTTTAATTTGTTGCATGAGTTCGGAACAGAAGTAGGGTATTACACTCTCAGTAGTGACTAGGGATAACATTTTCATATGTAAATGAGTTACATGCACAGTCCCCATTGGGTTTTAGTGGCCTCACTGTCCTTTGAAGATGCATTGGGCAGTCTGCTATATTATATTGACTGAACCTTTGCTCAGAAACAATGTTGTATTTGAATATCAGCAAAACTCACAAAAGTATCTTTTCCCCAGTTGCTGACAAACTTCTTTTTTTTCCTCATTTCCACTTACTTGGATGTGTTAAAGTCTGTGCCTTTGAACAGATACTATGGTGTAGGGGAGTGAGACTGAACCTAAGAAAAAAATAGGAAAGGAAAATTCAGCT
>NW_010524415.1:10202-15565 GCF_000687285.1 Phaethon lepturus | reverse complement strand
TAGGGAAAATGGACAGAAAACAGAAACGTTAATTTTGTGTATTCACTATGCAGATAAATAGATATGCTGGTGTTATATGCTGGTTACATGTTGTGTACTGATCCAGCACAAAATGCTCATTTGTGGTGTGGCAGGACTTGATCTGTACCAAAGAGATTACACAGCTGGCAGGGAGCAAATCCTGTTACTACAGAGCTGAATCTGGGTTCTTCAGGAGCTGCGGGAGAAGTGGGGGCTTTAGCATCCCTACACTGGCAATTTATGGGAGAATGTGAGAAACCAGTTTCAAGTCAGTGCCTTCCTTTTCAAACACTGATTTAAGCGCTGAGCATTTGAGAACGTCTGTTTAGGGAACGGAAGCAATTACTTTGAGTTTTGCCTTTTCCAGATGCCATGACTTCCTTCCTACTTGGTTTTCTCTGTGAGCGAATCGGCTAAAGATACTGATGAGGAAAATGGAGTTTGCCTGGTTGTTTTTGAAGTGGGAAGTGTTAGACCGTTTCTGTGCTTAGTGTCAGAAGTTTTGGGAGTTTTTTTTGATTCCCAGAAGCTGAGATGAATCGGAACAGCTGATGGTTGGGCTGAAGTTCTTGCTGACAGTTTACAGTGAGACTAAACCCATAGTTTGTGCCCAGTATGAGAGGATTGGATCATAGTAGAATAGAAAGGAGACTTTTCAGTAAAGTAGGATTTTGTTTGGGTTTTTTTTAGGTAGGTACTGAACAGGGGCATCAAATCAAGCCCCAATCAGCAGTCCATGCAAAGTATAGCAGGGACATGAAGCTCTTTCTCATCCATAAAATAATTCCATTTGTATTCTGTTATTTGTGGCCCTCCAGCTTTGGATATTTATGAATCAACAAGGCAACGTGTAGGTAGTGGAAAAAGTATTTCCTAGTCCTCTCTACACCTTTACTCCCTTGCCTTTACGCTAGACAGCATCATATTAGTGTGCATGAATCAGGAGAGATTACATGACAAAATGTGTGACCTGGCATGAAAATCTGTAGTGGGATTAGTAACAACTCTCTGTAAATGTTGGGAGACCATTAAATGTATTGGGCGTGAGGTGGGGAAGGAAGGTGACCTGATTTATGTGCTGCTGGTTGGGATATGCAAACAATTCAGTGCTTGTGATTCTGGCTGCAAATGCATGACAAAATGCAGAAGGAGATTAAACAGTGTGCTGTGGTGCATCCTGCTGTCCTGAGCAAATGATTTATGAGCAGACAGAATTTATTGTGGAGAACTCATTTCCTGGGGCTTCGATGACAAAGCAATACAAACCATTTAAGTAACGCATCTACTTATTGCAACGGGTTCTTAATTCGTGACTGTCTGTGCCTTCATGATAACAGACCTTCCATCTTCATCCTCTTTGTTGTCATTGCATCCCTTAACTGTCCAGAGTGAGCACATTGGGGCACTTGAGAAACTTTGCAAGACTTCTTAGTGCGTGTCTTCTGCAAACCTCTAACTAAGCAAGGTGTCCCTGGCCTTGTTGTGTATGTTCAGATTATCTCTGCTGATCCGAGATACTTGAAACACTTGAAACACTTGATACTTAAACCGCGCTGGAGCCTGGGAGCCTGTAGTGCTGTAGCTGGATGAGGTAGCGCACTCGTCCGTCTGTGCTCTGAGCTTGGTGTCTGCTTCCGTGCCGTGTGGGTGCCTGGGTATCAGCGATGGCTGGTTGCTGAAGACCTCTCTTCTGCAGCACCTCGTAGTGCTTGAATTGTAGTCACTATTGTTCACTCTGACACTTCATTTTCAAAGCTACAGAACTGATAATCTGTCAAAGGCAAAGGCAGTTCTCATAACCTAGGAGAACCTGAGCCGTTGCTTTTGTACAGAGCTCTGTTCAGCTTGCTTGAAGGACAGCAAAATGGGCTTAGGAGATGTCATGCGGATAAATGTTACCTAAGGAGAACCATTGTGCTACTTAGATCGAGTTTGTGCTCCGGTGGTAGGAACTCACAAGGGATATAATATTCAAACTGAAGTCTACAGTTACCTGTGGCTGAGGAGATTATTAAGCTTATGAATGGAGAACGAGTCTGTAATTACAGCTGTAACAGGAAGCTGGTGAGTTGTTCAGTTACTGCAGGGCGAATGATGCTGAAGTCTGGATAAATGTAGTCAGGGAGCAGGGCGTTTCAGTAGTGCTATAACTTTCAAATACGTGGTAGGAATTACTGTTTAAACATACTCATGTATAGTAGGGAAAAACTCATTATCTGAATTTTATGTGAGCTATTGCAGTGGAAGGCCCTGCTACAAAACATTTTCTATGACCAAAATTTTTTTCACAAGGTTTATGTTTCTTTGCTAAGGAAAGGAAGAGCGAACAGCCCCTTCGTAGTGGGATGGTGCTCTCAGAGGGTTTCTGCAGCAGTTCAGTAAGTCTTACAAGGTTCTTTGCTATTCCTCTCCAGCAGTTCCCCTTCCCTTCTCTCTTCCTCCTCCTGCCTGCAGCCCTGCCCCTCTGGGTCTGTGACCTACAAGTCCTTTACGGTTGACTTGCGCCAAGCAGTGCCGTCATTTTACTTGATAGATTATGGCATAAACCGTCATAACAATATATGTCCTTTGTAACCATCTCACTGAATAAAGGCAAAGTTTTTGCCTTGTTTTAACTACCGGCTGCCAGTTGCTCTGGGAAACTCATTTCTGAAAACAGCTTCTTTTCTGATGCAGGTTTAGTTCATCGATCTCAGACTTGCAAATCTCAAGTGTTCTGGACCCGTCATGTGTACTAAAGGGAAATAAAACAGTATGTACATTATGATTGCAATGCGTCAAGCAAACCTGAGGGTGGAGGTTTTTGCACTGAACTGAGGGGTTTTTGTTTGGTGTCGCTTGTCTGCAACTCCACAAAGACTGGGGTAAACCTGTGCACGTGTGTGTGTGTTCAAACGGAGGGGCTGTCAGCTGAGCTGTGCTGTTTCAGAGTGCTTCTGGACTCCTTCAGACACTTTACATCCGTTGAGCTGATAGTAGTTCCAGGGGTGTTGGTGGTGCTCTGGTCTTGCTTTAGGATCTTCATTAGCTTCCAGTGACTTCGTTGTTGTTGTGTTATTGTGAACTCTCTTTGTATTGTAGACCTGCTTAGAGCAGTAGTCATGCATAATATTCCTCTAAACAGAGCAGAAGGCATTTCCCAAAGCATTTCCAATTGAAATTATGTTAAATTGCCTGTTTTCTTCCTGGCTTTGGAACAGATATTATGCTTTCTTCCCTTCTTGTTGACTTGAAAAACCTCAACCACAGCCCGTTTCTCCTCACCGAGGTGCTCATGGGTGCTGTGACACACAGGAACGCTGGGAAGAAACAGCGCTGTGCCCGCTAACGCGGGAGATCTGCGCTGTCCTGTTGCGAATGGTGCATTGACTCTCTCAGACCAAACAGCACCAGCGAAACCCTTTGTGCTGTTGAGAGTTGTCTTTGAGTTGCCTCCGTAAGGACAGCACAGCCCAGGATCCCCCATCCTTCCACGCAGTCATCTAACACAGTCATCCTCTTTGGAGGCATTATGGTTTGGTGCATTTTTCCAGTCTCTTAAACATCTGATTTTCCTTGATAGCAGTATGAAATCTCTGTTCTTCTTAGTGGTAATTACTCCTTTTATTTGTTAATCCCATATTGGCCTAATACACCTGCTGAATAATCTTTGTTCCTCTTTGTAAAGACTGCAAATTTTAGTTTTGAGCGGAGTGGCTAACCTTTTGTGTGCACTGTCTGGTACAAACATTCAGGATTAGTAGCCTGGAGATGCAAAGTGCATAGATGTTTTCACAGCACCGTACCGAACAGAACCATGTAATCTCGTATCATTTGGCAAGTTTTTCATCTAGCTCTAAATTAAATTGTCAGTTGGTCATTATTTTCTTTCTCTTTCTTTCTTCTCTTTTCTTTTCCTGTCCATTATTCACGGCAGCCTATGGAGCCTTCCCTGTGAAGAGTAATTTGGAGAAAAGCGTGTGTCTCAAATTAGCAGTGATAAAAGCATAGGCTGCCTTTTTAAAAACAATAGCTTTTTAACAGAGAGAGTAGCTAACCCTTGGGGCAGTCTACTGAAGGCAGTGATGGGTTCTCTATACCGAAACATCTATAAACTGAGACGGGATAGTCCTTTCTGGAGAGCTGTAGGAAGCAGGAATTGTTTCATAATCTGTATTAAGAAGGTGGACGGATAAGATAATCGGACTGATCCTTTATTATCCAATAATTCCTTAATCAGAAATTCCAGGAAATTTTCCTTTAAAGGAATTGAGGCGTTTTTCATTATAAGGGAGTTGTTTAGACTTCTGAACTGTAGCATAGGCTCCTGTTCTTCCAATGAAACCTGATTCATTGTGTGCTCTTCATATTATTTCTTTTATTCTTAATTCCTCTTACTTTTTTCAGTGCTGACAGAACAGTTTATGTTAGCTCACAAAATGTTTCTCCCTCCTGCTCTGAACAGGTTTTATTTTTCTAGCTAACATTGAACTTGTTTATCTGTTTGTAGATGCAGTTGCTTTTAGTGGATTTTGGAAGAAGTGCAGGGATTCTATTAATTTTTATTTCCAAGCTGTTTTGCCATGGGGGGGATTATTTTATTTTGATCGATGCTTTATGAAGCACCCTGATAGGATTTGCCTGATCTGATGGCAGAGAGACGCTAATTACCTCTGTCAAACAAGTTGGGGAAGGGAACTGGTAGCTAAGCTTAACCTACCAAAAATGCATCAACTCCGACCTCTGCGAAGCAGCCGGTCGCATCCTGGGTTCGTGCAGCTGAAAGTCTGCCAAGAAACGGGCTCGTTCCCTGCTGAGGCCACTTCAGGGCTTAGATGGTTTCTGCATTTGTGCAACAGATGTGTGTTCTTCAGGACCCATTAACACCTTCTGCTTGCCCTTGATCCGAGTTGGGTTCCGACAGCAAATCGGTGGTGAAATGCTCCTGATCTGCAGCCTGTTCCCCTGAGCCACCGAGATCCAGTGTTTCTCTGGCAGTAAGGGAAGCAAATTAGATGAAGGCAGGATTACCATGATCTCTATATACATGTGGGATTTGTAGCTTTTGTTAACAGCCTTGTTTCACGGTTGCAGCCATGTAAGACCATTCCGTTCTTAAAATTAAGCAGGGCACTTTCCCTCAAAGCCCTTGTTCTGCATTGCAGCCCCAGTTTATCAAAGCACTGAGAATTAAATGTTTTCTTAAGTAGACATACATACTTAAGTGCTGTGGAATGCACTTAAGTACATTCTTAATTAGACTTAATTGTGTTCTAATTGTCCCCCATGTGCTACCCAGGCATTTTTTTGTGTTACCTATATGAAATGTTCCATTTTCCTTTCTGTGACTTCAAAAGGCAGCT
>NW_010524415.1:0-10184 GCF_000687285.1 Phaethon lepturus | reverse complement strand
GGCAGTTGTCTCAAACGAGCGGCACATCCTCCAGCACGCCGCTTGTCGGTGGAGTTGCGAAGCTCCCCTTGGTGTACCCATCTAAGGAAAGCGGATGTCTGCCTGGGTCAAACCAGAGCCTGTTTTCTCCTCAGTGTTATTTTGTGAGTACTGTCTAGCAGTTGTAGAGCCAGAAGAAACAGTCTCCTGCTGTGAGCTGCTGCTGCTCCCTGTGTTCTCTTTGGTCCCTGACAAGCTGTTAGGAGCTCGGGGTACCTGTGCAGTCAGCCTGGTTCAGCAAGAAGGTTGCGGTGGTAAGGCTGGAGGGTGCGAGGCGAGGTGGTGGTGGTGGTCCAGCAGGTGTGGCCAGCTCTCACGGCCTCAGAGGACGGCTCCTCCTGCACGTGGGGAGAGCTGGCGCGGAGGACTTCGTGGTGGTGTCAGACCACATCGCTGTGCGCGCGGCTCACCGGGGTGCTCCCAGCTGCCCTCTCAGCGCTGATCGGGAGGATGCAGTTTACTGTGTTGACTCCATGCTTGTTATTTTACTCATTGAATCAGTTGAACTGTTACCCTTGATAGGGTTTCATGCTGCTATAAATGAGCTGTCCTGTGCCAAGGCATCTGTCCGTATTCCTGACAGCAATTGCTCAGCATGATGGGTTGCTTCTCTTTACATGAGTCTGAATCTGAAATGACACTTACCGGTTTTATCAAGCGAGGAGGTTGTCTCTGTCCCCTTTCCCTATCTCTATATCCAGAAAACGGGAACGGGTGTGTGTTACGTTGCCATCTTCAATCTGGTCTACAGAGAAGTTCCCTTACGCCTGCCTTATTTTACTTTAATGCTTTACATGTGGGGTTGGTGTTGCAATGGGACCTCTTGAATTTGCGGGTGGAGTCGATGAGTACGAGGTTGTCTTTAACGCTGTTCCTACTGCTCCCCACTAGCAGAGCTTCACATGTGGCTGAACCTACCCACGCAGCCTACCCACAATCACTGGTGTGCAGCTGCCATCACCCCAAGCTGCAGTTACACACTTCGGGGGGCACCTTACCCTGTATAGTGCTACAGCAGTCATCCTTCATGCGCTCGGTGTGCCGAGACCGTGGGACCATGTGGAGAAAAGAGTCAAGTCCCAGCCTGTTGCATGAGCAGCTTCCAGCCTATAGGCAACGAATGTGTTGCAGCAGTTGGCAGACGGTTCTGAGTGCTGCAGCAGAGGAAGGATGCTCTGCTAAACCATGAAGGAGCAAAATGGGAAAGGTACATAACAAGACCGCTAGATTGCTTTGGGATTTTTGCCAAAAAGTGACAATTGAACTTCCATTGTCTCGTGGACACTGCCACCGATTCCCGAGAGACTGCGAGGAGGGGGAGAGTTCCCATAAAATAAATAGGGACACACAGGAAAGGATCTTGTCTTCGTGCAGAAGCCTTGGAGCACCTCCTGAATAACAGATGGCTGCAGAAGCCCTGGCAGACAAGCAGCCCGACACCGTCCTAGTGGGGATCAGCATCTTCCAGTAAGTTTAAGAAAAGTGTGTTATTCCTGGTAACCCAGTCACTGTTCCCGTTTTGAGTGGGTAGAAATGAAGTCTGCTTTGGTATTGTAACATTCTTCCACATGCACAGAGGCTCCTATTGTAAGTTCACTGATGATATTTTCCTCAAGATCTGGTACCCAAACCCAGCCTGGTTTTCATTGTTCTGAACATACCTGCTCTGCTGCCCCTGGTTAGCCGCATGCTGGCAGTGACAGCTACTCCATCAGAGTAAACTGAAGAGTTTGTTCCTGTGAAATACAAAAAAAGTTCTCCCAGTTATATTTGCTCTAGACTCCTTTTTCTCACCTCCCACTTGCCCTATTGGTGCCTGAGGGTTTTAAGAAGGAAAATGCGTTGTGATGCAGATGTGTTTATTGAAACAGCAGATACAGAAAGAGGAAAATACAAAATGTAAAGCACTTTGCTTTGCAGCTTGAAGCTTCCCTGAGCTTCCAGCACTGTTAGCTATTTGGGACGTATGCTTCCCCAAGCGAGGCATGCCGGTTATTAACCAGGCTCCTGCTGAGGTTCTATTTTTCTAGTCCGTCACCAAGCTGTGCCTAGAGGAGGGATCGTCTTAAATGGGAGAGGTAAGGCAGAAAATCTGTTACTGTCTTTGAGCTCTATCCCAAGTGGTCGGAGTCTGTGGGAACGATACCTAAATGCTGAGAGAGAAGTCAGGGAGTTTTATGGTTTCCATGGAGACTGACGTTATTACAGTGATTCCCTGCTTGGTTTTCAGCTCCTGAACCTGGTGCCTTTCCCATTCCCATGCATTGCAGGTGTGCCCTCTGCCCGGGATCAGCCCTGGATTCTCACATGCAGGATGAGCAGAGATGGAGTGTCTGGGGCCACCAGGCATGCCTCGCAGGAGAAGTGAGACTGTCTATGAGGAGGCAGAACCTTTCGAAGGCAGAAGAAAAGAGAAGCAAGTTGTGCTTAGGCTGACCAGACAAATGCAGAAATTGCTCCGGGCTGAAAGCACAGAAACAAGCAGCTGTGCTGGTGAATAATTGTCAGATGCCTCTGTGTTCAGCTGAGCCATGAGCATCTCGGTGGGACCGTGGGGCAGTGCCCTCATGCCACAGCCATGTGTCCCGCTTCACGTTCTAAGGCAAGAAACAATGAACTGTTTCTTCGCTGTCTTACTGCTCTAAATGAAGGCAGAATCCTGATAATGTGTGTGATGACTTGAATAAATAGTTTGTACTCATACATTAATGACATGGGTCTTGCTGGCTTTGGTAGGTACTCTGTTTCTACTGATCTTTGCTGTGATTTATTCTCCTGTATTTAATAAAGGGATTTTTCTTACTGCTTTTGCAGTACTTGATCAGTAATAATTATCGACAAAGATTGGTATAGGCTTATAAATTTGAACCTATGCTATGCACATAACAAAATGTTCTCTCATAACGTTTAAGAACAACGATAATAAATATTAATTTCAATCTCTTAGCTCAAGGCCTCAGAGTCACGGCTGTTCCGAACGCAGTGATCCTGACGGACAGGCTGCAGGCAGCAGGGCTGACCTCTGGCTGTCTGTCATGTTTTGAATGACTGCTCGCTCCTCGGGGGCACTTTGTTCCTGGCTGTCTCGGATGCGCAAAACAGCATGAGACCGGTAGCACTCGGCTGTCTTCCACCTTTCTTGGGTACTATCATCTTCGTTCTGATAGCACATTTCACTGTCTGTGACATACTGTTAAAGAGCTTCTGCTTTTATCCGAGTGTCCAGCAAAGCACATCTGAGAAGGCAGAGAGGCTGACGTGGATCCCGGTGCCAGCTCTGTCCAGTGCAGCCCCAGACCAAAAACCCCCTTTCACGCTGAAGAAAAACCTCTCCTGCTTAAAAAGATTAAGAAAATCGTCATACCCCAGGCACCATGATCTTGACCTTCTGGATCAGTTGTTGCTTCCTGGGCTGGATGTGACCCTCTGCGAAGCGAAGCCGAGCTCCCCGCTGCACCGAGGAGAGCTTGTGTGTTGGTGCCCTGCCCTGGGCTTGGGCTTGGGACGTGGATGCGTGGGACAGTGGCCTTGTCCTACAGGCTGCAACTTGGCTGTCTCCTACACTTGTTACTTCATAGAAAATAGAAATCGTCATTTACGTGCCTGCAGTGGAGACTTTTAGGGGTTTTTATCTGTTACTTTTTAATCTGTCACTTTGTTTTATCTAGCAAAGGTTAATTTTACACTTTCCCCTTACTCTGCTTTTCTTTCTTTTGTCAGCAAGTTCTTTGGTGTTATTTCCTGAAATGAGCCATCAGTGCTGTGCCGTAATAGCTGCGCTAGCAACTGTACCTCCCCGTTGCTGGCTGTGTGGTACTGTAGGTCCTGTGTGAATGCTAATTTACCGCTTTGGATTTAAAAATTTATAGGAGATAGCTAGTTCCTGTGAGGTGTTCCTGCTGCTGAGATGTTTGTCTGCGTGTGAATGCATTTATTTTCAATAAGTATTCCTAGGCAGATTATACCAAGCTTATGCTGACAGAATTATTTGACAGCATCCCTTGATAATTCAGGATCTAGCAAAGAGACAAAATCCTGAGGATATTTTGCAGTTTGTTTTCTCTTTAATCTGTTCTCTTTGTTGCTGAGAGCAGGAAATAGCTTGTGTAGCTCTTAGCCTTGATAATGTCATGGTAATGTCCATCTTATTTGATCTGAAACCATTAAGTGTTGAAGGAAGACAGAGAGAAAATAACAGAGGGAGGGTAAGCATTGAACCAAGTAATTGTATAAATGCCTAAAACCAGTCTCATCCTCTGTGCGTCCTTTTGCCAGGAATTAGTGAAATGTATGTTTCAAGTAATGGATTTTACCAAGGGCGATGGTGGGGAAAAAGATGAGCAAAGCATACATACATAAAATATCAAAAACACTGGGTAGGTACCACTTAAAAGGCAGTCTTGCTTTCTCAAATTAATGAACCTCATCAGCTGAAATACAGTATATATTGAAAACCCTTGAGAGCTAAGGATTTTTTTTCATGTGCACTCTTCCCCTCAACTTCGTTTTGAGACTGACTTTAATTATTTTCATTGGAATGGCAGTCTAATTTGATGCGTCTTTTTGGTAACACGCTAGCCCAGCAGAAGTCAGTGATTTATTGGTAATGGGAAGGGGAGCTGCCCCTACACCCGGGCTGCGGATCGCAGCCTGCCTGCGCTTGCTCTGAGTTGTCCCAAGCCCCTGGCACTTGGGGGAAGCTTGGGAAGGTTCTTGGGCTCTTCCTTGCCCAGTGCAGCAAAGTCACTACCAAAACTAAACAGCAGCCTCCAATTTTCAGTGCTCGTTTGGCACAGGTGTAAACAGCTGCCCAAGCAGATAGACAAAGGCAAATTGACTCACAGCTCCTTCTCGAAGGAGTTGAGAATTTATTGCTGTGTTGTACAAATATTTAATAGGAGATGGGGATAGTCTGAATGCAAGGGGTTTGTCCAAATGCAGCGGGACTTCCCGAGCAGTTACATCTGTTGAGGACCGTGGGTGAAAATTGCATTTATCACACAGGAAGGTAAACTAAAAGTGCAGATGTTTAAGCTGAAAAGTCTGTACTGCTCTGCAGTTCACCCAGCACTTTAGTCTAGAAAGCTTGGGTACGGATAGCAGCAGAGGAGCCTGGAGGTCTGTGTGGGTAACAGCCGAGTCGATTCCTTATCTCAGGTTTTGTAGGCTGTGCTGACTTGTGGCCACAGCAGAAGACGTTGCTACAAGTCCAACTCATTTAATGCTAATTGTATTTTGCACTAGCTGTAGTCACACGTTTGATTCTTACGTAGGCTTTCTCTCGGCAATATGCAGGAGAATTCACCTGCAAAATACCAAATCCCCACCTGGCTGAGTACCTTTTCTTCTGCAGTAAGCACGAAGCCTACGCGCACGTTCGGAAGCGCTCCTGGGAAAGGGGCAGTACCGCGCTAGGCTGGAAAATTGCAAGTCAACCAAAACCAGCGCTTGGAGACTACTCTGAAGACGCTTCTTCCCCATGCAAATAAATCACTGACATCTAGCAGTGAATGGAGCACTGAGCCCTTCCTTTCTTTAATTGTCTCTGAGAAGCAAAGCAGTTGGGAATTTGCAGGAATCGCCCAGCTCGAGGGATAAGGGGGAGGGGGAAGCGTGGCAGAGCAGCTTGCAGGAGCACTGTGCTGCACGATTGATGGTGATTTCTTATTGCAGTTTCCTGCTTTTTCAACTTCACCACTCCATCTGGGATTGTGCTGTCACCAAATTACCCTGAAGAATACGGAAGCAGCTTGCACTGTGTTTGGTTAATTATAGCTAAACCCGAGAGCCGAATTCACTTGGCTTTCAATGATTTTGATGTGGAGCCTCAGTTTGATTTCCTAGCCGTGAAGGATGGCGGGACTGCGGAATCTCCGGTGCTGGGGACCTTCTCAGGAAACCAGATCCCCTCCTCTCTGACCAGCAGCGGTCACATAGCCAGGCTGGAGTTCCAGACCGACCACTCCATGGAGAAGAGAGGCTTCAACATAACCTTCACAAGTGAGTACCCCATCCTTCCTTCTAGTTTCATTTCAAGCTTTCAATTGTTGGAGACTAACGGGCAAGAGTTTGATCTCACTAAAACCATTGCAAAACCAGAGTGAGTCTGAAAATTGGGGGATTGCTTCAGAGTTGCAGTTGGATAATCGAGGATTGGCATCAAACTTAGAGGTAATTGCACAAGTGATTTCTGGATGTGAAGTCTATGTGTTGTCCGGTGGTAAAAGAAACTGTTTGGCCCTGGATTATCTGTCCATGGAGGAGCCAGGGTTTCCGTTCTCCCATCAGCTGGGGATGTGTGGTGGTGGCACACCTTGCTGTGTGAGGTGGGCTTTCTGCTCTCCCACTCTGTGCCTCCGTTCTGCTCACCGAGGTGAGACAATGCTTTGAGGACAGCTTGATGCAGGTCAGGAAGAGCCATTACATCTTGGGTGGCTGTGTTCATCGGTCAATGCTGTCATTGTTTGCTGACACCTAAAAGCATGCAAGACTCGGAAAATATAGGAAAACATGTAGCAGTGTCTTATAAAGCATTGCAGCTTCCACAGATATATTTGGCTTCACAGAAGTCCAGTCTTCAAATTTCAAATGAATGCTATGGTAATTCTATCCTCATATTGTCCTATAATTTTCTAAAGAACGTTATTAAACCTATTCAGCAGAACTGATAAATGACTTTGTTATAATAGCCTTTAGTGGCACAGCTAAATTAATAGCCTTTCTAGCTATGATTTCAAATCCTCTATTTAAAAAAAACCTAGAGGTCTTAAGAAACCATTTGCCACACTACCGCAAGCTGAAGGCTCATCGGATGAAGTAGCTTGTGTGTATGGTCGTATCATGTACCTAGGGTTGAGTCCTAGATCCTGCGAGTAGGGAGACGCCTCATCCAGAAACACTGGTGGTGCCCTCCAGTATGCATCTCCGATACATTGCATACCCGTGTTGGGAGTTGTGGCTGTTCCCTGTACGAAGGCGTTTTTAAGCCAAATTTTTATTGTTGTAAATGACTCTTAAGTACGTGTGAGTTAATCTGTTCTGACTGCTTGAACTACCAAAAGGGAACTCCTGAGTCTTTCCCAAGGAGACCTTGGCATCCTTTCCTTCAGCTTAGGTATGAGGAGACATATTGCTACAAGGGACAGGTACAAGAGCACCAGGAACAGATTCAGCCTGTGTTTTCCCCTTTAGCAGTGTATATAACGAGATTCTGTAAGAGTAATGATGCTCTGTAGGAAATTTAGAATTCATCTGAATTTGGTTGAGTGCATTAAAGATACTAAAAGCATGTGTGTGTGTAATTAATCTGGAGGCTTTAATCTTTCATTTGCTGCTTCTCTCTGAAGACCACCTCCCAGCATGCGAAGATAGAGTACATAATTATGCACTTTATGGGGAATGGAGGCTGTAGACTGACTTTCTGATTGGTTGGCTGGCCTAGTTTTTAACTGCTAGAAAAGGGCAGGCCTTTAAACAGGGCTATGTGTCTGCAATTCCATGTGCAGCTTTGCAACACCTAGAAAGGTAATTGCTGTGTGTCCTTCGCTTTATTTTAGTAATGATGACAAGCAAGGTCGGGGACTATACGGCAGTCAATCACAGAGCATGCCGAGAGGACCCTTACTTTTAACCATAGGGCCTTAGAGCTTTAATTTTTTCTCCTTAATGGTTAACTTATGTCCCCTCTATGCAGATGCACGCACTGCAGTATTTTTAGAGTTTTTAAAAATCTTTCTCGATCTTGAGTATTTGTGTATTTTCATATGCGAAAGATGGCTAACATAATTTGGTTCTGCAAGCTCTTTTCTGGACCGGTATCTCAGCGCCTCTTGGATGCGAATGGTTTTAATCTCATCCCTCCTCTCTGAGGTTGCAAATGAATCCTTGCAGTAGAGACAGGGAACAGAAAAACCTAAGCCGATTCAACTAGATGAGAAGTTGAACTGTGGGAACACGTACTTGAGTCTCTTGGCCGTTTGGAGAAGAGGTGGTGACGTAACTTCTGCCACAGACTGCCTTGTCTGCGCAGAGCATGCTACGGCGCTGGGGTGGTAGCGGGCCAAATTCGAGTCTGTGCTGTTTGGCCTTCCCTGTGAGGAAGGTCCCCTGTCCAGGGGCAAGATCACGTGCTATTGTCTTTATATGAAAGACATGAAGCTATTGTTTAATTCCTAAGTTTGTGGTCCAGCATACTTATTTTTTTAATAGGACGGGGTGGGGGAAACAAGTTACTCACTATTCTCTTCTTTTTCCCTCTTAGCGTTTAGGCATAACGAATGCCCTGACCCTGGCGTGCCTGTGAACGGAAAGCGTTTTGGTGACAGCCTCCAGCTTGGCAGCTCTGTGTCCTTCCTCTGCGATGAGGGCTTCATCAGGACTCACGGCTCAGAAACCATCACTTGCATCTTGAAGGAAGGAAATGTGGTCTGGAACAATGCAGTCCTCAGATGCGAAGGTAAATTTTACTATTTTTCCTACTAGTCTGTACGTGCACTCAGGAGGGAGAATGATCCCCTTGTGTTTGCAGCCTTTTGGGGGAAAGTGATAATAGTTTTGTCTGTCGAGGTCCTGGTCAGATAACCCGCAGTGAGGGTATGCAGTGCTGACCTTGTGGGAGGCCTTTTGCCATCGTGTAGGCAGAGGCATTTGTTGTTGAGAGCTGAAGGACTATTGGACTTCAGCTCTAACCCTCAGCTGCTCTCTTAGGGCCGGTATTTTACTTAGCACTGGAAGGTGTTGTCTGCACAGAAGAGTTTGCTTGGGAGAAAGCGCCAGTCCAACAATCACAAGCGCTGAACTCTGTTTTCTAATTTTTTGTGAAATGAATGATGGATATTATTTTTATTAGCTCAGTTCTTGTTACAACAAGTATTTTTCTAATAACGATAATAAAAGGCTTTGATTTACTGATGACTAAAAGCTTCTCTGCTGCTCTTGTCACGAAGGGAATTAAAGAACAGAGAATGGAAGATACACGGCGATACTTTCTCTGTCCTGATTTTTTGATATGTGTAAAATGTATAATACTTACATAATGAAAGAAGCAAAAGGTACTGATCTTTACTGTGAAAAGTGAACTCGGCTGCAAACGTTCGTGCCCGCGCGCACCCCGCTGTTTGGCGTTGTCGGTGTGGTGCGTCCGTCCTGCCTAATGGACTCTGGGCAAGAGCCAGGAATTTTGCGTTCACGTCTCTGCCACAACAGCTATGATAGCCAAGCTAGAAGTGAGGGAGACGGGTTGAATTAAAGGCTTTAACACAGATTTCAAAGCTTTTTTCCCTAGTCCTTTAAAGCTTCTACTGTGGAAAAAAGAAGCGAAGGAAGAACTCGTTAGAACTGAAAAGTCTTCCTCTGCTCTCTGCTCTCAGGGAAGTGATGCTCTGCACTGGTATTTACAGCAATTTGAATAACAAGTACTGTGCTATTGAGAAAGTACTGTGATATTGAGAAATCATTTCAGTAATTGGTCATGCATTGTTCAAGTGGATGAGCAGAAGAAATGGCACAATCTAGTCCATTGTCTTTCAAATCGAAAGTAGGATGTATCAGTTGTGTTCAATAACTTTTATGTAATAAGAACCTGGACTTTTTTATATTTTTGTGTTCGTTTTCTTTTGCAAGCAGCTGACAATAAAGTGTCTATAGGTTTGATTCAGAGTTTCCATTACTTTCACAAGCATGAGCCTTTAAGTTTATTTACCTATAAATGTGGAAGAGAAATATACACTAAATACACTTTTAATCAACTTCTATCTTTTGGAAGCTTTGATAACCTTAGGCCATTAACTTGTACTTTTTCTCTGTGATCTCATTGGTGATTTCTGTGACTCGCCCTTCAGTATGCACTTGGTTAAATATACATTTTAATTAGCCTTTTTAAACAGGGAGGAAGTATATAGATCTAAAGTACTTTTTAGCGCTTGAAAAAATTAATGGGAAAGAGAGAGACCTAAAAAAAGAGTTGAAAAATGGATAGAAGTGCTGACAGGAAATTATGTAGCTCTGGGGCAGAAAGAGCCTCTTTTTCAAAAAAAATTGGTTAGGATCCAGTCGAGATCAGTTGACTTTGATCTGGCGGCCTTCAGAGCCGCAGTGGAGGCTTTGGGCCCAGACTTACACGGGTACTTAAAGCCCTCTCAAGTACG
>NW_010524414.1:531-952 GCF_000687285.1 Phaethon lepturus | reverse complement strand
CCAGGGCCGCGCCCGGCGTTGCTGTCGCTCCTCGTCTGCTGGCCCTTTTTGCCTTTTTTTTTGGCATTAAGTTGAACATAAACAGCCTTCATCCGCCTCCGTCCCTGCCCGCGGGACCACTGCTCTCCGGGCATCGCCTGCTGCCGAGGCGGAGGAGCCCGGGGTCGGTCCCCCGCCGGGCGGGAGCGCCAGACGTCCCGACAGCTCTCGCATTCACGTTCGGGCGGCTTTAGGATGTGTGTCTGGTTAAAGGCACCGAAAAGCGTGGTAGGAAATGCTCTGTCTGGGGGAGACGGAGGACGGAGCCGCGGAACTTTAGCCCAATCCGTGGCCCAGGTGACGGTGGGGAGAAGAAGGGATGTGACAGCCCGGGAAGGCGCGTGGCAGAAGCTGAAATGGTCCTGCTAGCTGGGAAGCCCCC
>NW_010524414.1:0-445 GCF_000687285.1 Phaethon lepturus | reverse complement strand
TCCGTCCGGTGCGTTTAATTGCCTTATTTTTTTTTTTTTCCCCTTTAGGGCTGGGAGACAAAGGAGGAGACGTGGGCAAGGGAAGACGGATGCGCGGAGGAGAGCAGTCCAGGTGACAGATTGGGGGATGCTATAACCGCAGTAGCCGGCCTGATGGATTGATAGATTAGGCAGGGCATATAAATAGCAAGCATGGTTTATCTACCCCCGTTTTATTTTCCTCAAGCTTATCTCTTTACCTCTCCTGGTGTTATTTTCCTCACGCTCATCTCTTTATCTGTCCAATCCGAGGAGGGACGAGAGGGGGGAACAAGCGGGTGACAGAGGCAGGATGGATGAGCTTGGGTTACCACCGCTTTTGCAGCATCTAAGCGGGCAAGTTTTGCCAGCCGGGGAGGATTAGGAAGTGGACTCAGATTTGCACTGATACACTTTCCCCCCCCTC
>NW_010524413.1:26120-27985 GCF_000687285.1 Phaethon lepturus | reverse complement strand
AGCTCGCCAGCCCCGGCCCAGCTCCGCCTGACCCGCAGCGAAGTTTTCTCTCATGGGGCCGGCGCGTAAGTGCTGTGCTGCGTGGCGGGCCGGTGCTTGCTGCGAGGCCTCGGGGGGCCTGGCAGGAGGCTTGCCAGCAGCAAGGTTTTTAGGCTAGCTCTCACCTGACAGGGCTAATGATTTTCTTGCCTCCCGTAACTTCCACCTTGAGCAGTTCGATTCATCACGGGGGTTGCCCAAGGGAAAGGAGCTGAAGTTACCGGGGCGGAGCGAAGTGCTATCAGTACGCGAAGAGATGGCAGCGACTGGTTGAGAAGAGCAGATTGCCTTAACAGAATACACAGTGCAAAAGATAGCAATAAATCTTCCACCCCGTGCATTTTAGAAGTCACAGCAACACTTAACAGCAACCTGTGCTGGTCAGTGGCTGCACTCTCCACGTGGGACCTGCCCCTGCAGTCATAACATTTAGACCGGGGGCATGAGTCCAGCTTTGTTTGAACTTGTAGTTCACGCTGATTGCAGCTGCTCTTCCCCAAGATAGACCCCTTCCACTCTTTTGGGCTGCCCCAAAGTCATAAAGACAGTCCTGGAGTTTCCCTTTTTGAATAACTGCAAAGATCTGCCATGCAAGCAAATCCATATTTGAGACAAAGCATGCAAGGAAGACGCAAGGTCTTCTTCCTGATCAGGGTCATGCAGGGATGGGTCATGAGAGGAAGATGTTTGCAGTGTTCTGGTGACATCTGACTTACAGCCTTCAGGGAACGCTTATACAAGAGAAAATGTCTACCCAGTGCAGTCTGCCCAGCCACATCTAAAGACTGAGTTCCAGTTTGGGAGGTATAGCAAGCCGGCAATGGTCCTTACCTAAAAACCACCAGAGACCAGCAGTCAGGTCCTTGGCAGTTATCTCCCTGTGTCTGGACAGCTGTTACTGCTGGGGGAGAAAATGCATGCCTTTCCTCCAAGCAGTCATCTGTTCCTGCGGGTGAGAAATTACGGTGAAGTTCTGCATTGAAAATTGACTGCAAGCGCAGCACCTTCTCACAGAGCCACCTTGCTCACTCTCTGCGAACTGTCACATCTGCTGAATTCAGGTGACCGAAATAGATTCTTACTATCTTCTGCTTGTTATTTAGTTGCACAAAACCAACACCATTGAGAGAGAGAGGAAAAAAAAGTGGACTGTTTTCCCTATTTCATCAGCTTTCACAGTGCTGTCTTTACCAGGGACAGTGTGGGACAATGAGAAGTCACAGCTTCAGATACAGATCCCAACACAATTTTTCCAAGGTCATGTTTCAGAGCAGAGCTGTACTCTAATGTTTTAGAAAATTACTTCCAAAAGACTGCATTTTTGCAGCAGCACAGGTATTTTAGCATCCAAAGCAGACTCTGGAACCACTAACCTAAAAAAATGCCACCAAGGTACATGTGTACAAGCTTACCTGTTATCCCAAACTCCGACTCTGCAGTTATGCTACCAAGGGGCCTTTTAATTTTTCTAATCTGTCAAAGAGTATCCCAAAGAAAGCATTTCTAGTAGCATGTTCCTCCAACACCATTCAGAAGCCTTGGATTAGAGCTCACATGGAAGGGCAAGAGCTATTTATTGAGTAACAGACTCCACAGCAGCCAGATTTTACTTAAGGGATTTCACACAAGGGAAGAAGAGATGACGTCTTGGGGAAGGAGGTCCAATGATGTGTTTATCATTGCGTAGCCACATCAAGTCACTGACCTGGCCAGTGTAGATGCTACAGGTTTTGCGTATGTGCCCTGGCTGCAGAAATTGTACCCCTCTGCAGCTTTTCAGTGTAGGGTATTTGTATGGTATAGACAGTTCTTCAGGCATAACAAGG
>NW_010524413.1:22039-26089 GCF_000687285.1 Phaethon lepturus | reverse complement strand
AAGCAGATGACAGATGATAATTTTGTGCTGTGCAAAGAAACATCGTGAACAAAGCCCAGTGAGCATATAAATCCCCACCTGGTCAATTATGAAGTTACATCTTTATCTACTATTGTTACCAAGAGGAGGGAAACATCCAGATCTCTGGCAGTTTTGCTCCAGCACCAGCTGCAAGATATGCCAATAGCTCTAATTACTGAGAACCTTGTCACAGTGATGAAATCCATGCTTTCTCTTCACCCTCAAGGACAGCCAGGGATACATATTTGAAGCCAGAGTCTTTTTTCTTATGGAGACATATGTCACTGCAGCAAACCAACTTGCTTAATCAGCCCTCTGATTCATGTGGTCTCAGATCAGGTCCTCTCCAAGTCTTCGTGCAACTGACAGTCAAAGTTCAGATGCCTATCAGTTAAAGGCCTAAAAACCATCACAAAAAGCTTTACAGCTTTTTTGCCAGAGTCCTAGAAACCAGCATAGCTGCCGCTGGCACAAGGTCTGAATTGGTACAGCAGGTTGAGCCAAACTGGCCCGGGCTCCCACCTGCATGTCAAGCTCTGGGGCAGCCGTGCCTGATGGGGCCAATGCCAGTCCACCACTGGCCAGCCTCCCTGGGACGTCCCAGCACACTTGGAGAGGTGAGGGTGGCAAAAGAGAAATAGTTAATTTTCTCTCGCTTCTGCTTTTTCCTCTCCTTACAATGGGGTGAGCCCTGCTTGAGGCATCCAGAGAAGCTGGTCTCTCACACCCTCCATGGGGTCCTCCCCTGCTCAGGGGCTTCAGGGAGGGCTTCAAGAGCATTGCAGGGAGGGAGAGGGATCTTCCTGCCCGTTTCTGGTTGGGAAGCAACCTACAGCTTCCAAAGCTGATGGGTTTTTGCTCTACCGTTAGGAGGAACAGATTGTACCTCTTGCAGTAAAGCCCGGCCTTGCCACCAGTAGGGTGATGTGTCCTCCTGCCCACATCCCAGGTCAAAGCGACCAACAAGTAACCCATTACTTCCCAAGGACACTTCCCAAACACGACAATAACTGGCTGAGCTCCTGCATAGCAAACCCCTGGTTTGGATGTAGTAGGAGGAACTGCAAAACCATGACCAGTGATATTGACACCTAGTTTTCAGGATTTGCAAAGAACTGTTTCCATATTGTTTCTTCTCAAAACCTTGTGGATTACTCAAGGACATTTAAAATAAAATCCTGTATGGACAGAATTTTCGTGGGGCAGCTTGACTGTTTCACCACGAGTCGAATTCTCTCTGATGTTTCTGAATTCTTTTCTTTTTTTTTTAGGATAATGAAGGTCATATCCCCAGGAGAGTGCTTACTCTGCTCTCCTTCTATCCTCGTGCAGAGGTGGGAGAGAGACGTGAGGCGCAGAACTGAAAGAAAAGGGCGAAAGGTAGTGCTGAAGCAATGCTGGAGAAATAACATATGGTGAACAGTGTGAGGGCTAGTTCATCAATTTGTGCAAGTCAATATCAGCGACACAAAGTGAGCTGCATCCGCTGGGGAGATGACTCCACTGCAGAGATTTCCCAATTCTCGGTTGACAAAGGATGAAACAGAAGGCTGGTTATATACCCTTCTGGGTGACTGTTTCCAAATATTTCTGTTTGGAAATGTTCCTTTTTTTCCATAATGTTCCTTTCTTCCTTGTCAGGGTTACATATCCTTGGATAAGGTTTCTATAACAGGTTTCTAATGTCCTTTCACATATCCTTAAAATGGCCTGTAATGTTAGAGAGCACTCTAATTTTGCATAGTTTAAACCAGTCATAACTACAGAGCTGTTATATCCTGCGCATCTTGCCTCAAGGCACAGCGTAAATGAAAGTGGAGCTAAGAATAGGACCTCGTGTCTCAGCTGAGGGGAGAAGCATGTGCCTGCCTACATAAAGAGAAGTAGGTTATGTTTGGAATAGCAAGAGACTTTTTTTTTTTGTCTCGAGAAGAAAAAAATAAAAGTCTCAAAAGTATCAACTAAGCAGAGTTGATCTATTCTCCTTGCCTCATTCCTAAACAGGTAAACCATATATGTAAGAAAAACAGACAGACAGAAAATTCCCAAAGGAGAACCTTGTCTTGTTTAAGACATAATGAATTCAGTCTTCAGAGACCATGAAGTCTGAGTGTTTTTAAGCTCTGTAATGTCAGTCGAATAATTATCTCACAAAATGTGTTTGTGTAGGTGAGGTCCCTCTGGTTGCTTTCCTGCTACAAAAGAGAAAGCTGCTAACCCCTTGAAAAAAATACAGGGAAATCAGAGAACACCAAGTTTGTATAAACACTGCTTTCGGCTTGTATTCTTCATTTAAGTCTTGGTGATAAAACACCTTAGAAATAGTGCTTCTGTATGACACAGACTTCTCTCCCAGTTGTATGTGCAGAAAACTGGAGTGAAATGTTATAATAAAAAAAATTAAGCATGTTGCCAAACAGTTGAGTGCTAAACATGTCATTAACTGAAAATCTTACGCTGAAGCAAAATACAGAAATTTTAGAAAAAGACCCTAATCAAACACATTTATTGTATTTTTGTTAAGTTAATTAAAAATAGAGTATTAACTCAGTTGCAAAGTGACTATGTCATTAACTTGATTAGATATTTTCAGATGTAGAATATTTTACATTTAGGAGATAAAATCTGGCAGTGTGGCCCAGTGGATATGGAACTGGATTAAGAATTAATCTGTTAATTGGCTGGGCAATTGGGCAAAGCACATAATCCCTCTGCATGCCTCATACTTTTTCATCTTTAGTACACAGTTTTTATGCTCTCCAACTTTCACAAAGTGCTTTGATATACACAGATAAAAGGCTTATATTAATTATTATAGATGAATACTGAAATGCCATAAAAGTATTGCTTAATGAAATATTGATTTTAAAAAATATCAAGTGGGACTAACTCCTTGCCTTAGATATTGAGGAAATGCCTGTGAACTAGGGGTCTTAGATCAGTCTCCTCAGAGCTGATGTGCTGCTCCAAACAGAGGAGCAGACAGAAAACAGAGGTATTGCATTGTTCAGTGGAGAAGTCAAGCCCTGGGTCTCCTAAATGACCAACCAGGAGTGCCATTAACAGCCCAACCACGTGCACCTAAGATGCCACCACCGCTCACGGGGAGATCCCTGGTGACTTCAGTGTCTTTGGGCTGGGTTTTTTTAAAGTGGAAATAAAACTAAGGGGAGCTGACGGTATAATTTGGTCTCTTGCAAAAAGTTTCCACTTTCGTGCTCTGCCTCTTTCAGTAGAAAGTGGTCTGGACTGAGGGGGGGTGGTAGCATTTAAAGGTTAGTAGCTAATGAGGCTGCGTGGAATCGGCGAGACCAGGGACGGGAGGAGAAGGAGGAGGCAAGGTTTTCTGCTAACTAAATTAGGGAATCAGCAGAAAGCTGTTCAAGCTTACATTTGCATAGACATTTACAGGATCCCACAAACACCTACAGTTTAATGCACCGTGGGTATTTTAGGTGACAGTGGTATGAGGAAGCATTTCAGTAACACAGTAAGAAAGTTTCTTAACTGTAAGGGCACTATGACAACAGCCTTGTAATTGATTCTTTATCATTAGAAGTGCTTGCAAATAGGTTGGAAAGCTACCCAGAGCATCTGAGCGGTGGAAAATCATGTAAGTAGGATGCGATGGGTTAAACTAAATAATGTGATCTTTCTACCCTCACAGTTACGAAGAACGACATTTTTCTCTTTATGTTCATATTAATTTCCTTCTCTCAATTCTACCCTTTTTTGTGTTACTACATTTTTCTCTTACCATTCCACATTTTTTCCAAACACATTTTTCCCCCTTCTTTCTTCCTTTCTGCCATTTCACGTTCCGTGTGGCACCAAGACAAAGCTGACCACAGCCATGTTTCCTGAAGCTCCAGTGAACACTGCCGAAAAGTTTACCGCTCTAACTCGGCTTTGCTTCCCTGCCAGAAAATCACTGGGAAGCGGGGCAGGATTGGAGCAGGGCTGACTCAGGTCTCAAGCCCCGAGGCTGCATCTGCCAGCGTGCCACAGGTCACCGAGCCGGCGAGCCTG
>NW_010524413.1:2513-22008 GCF_000687285.1 Phaethon lepturus | reverse complement strand
GGGCGAGCCGCCCCCCGCGCCCCCCCCGCCAGCAAAAGAGGAGCAACTCGTGCAAAGCCGTGCTCTCGCCCGTGTTTGCTTCCCAACCTGGATCTGCGGTTTCTCAAGGGAAATCTGGCTGCCGGAGGGGCTGGTGGCACAGCACAGCTGTTAGCGTTTGCACCACGCTTGGGGTGCAGATGAGCCCCAGGAAATCACGGAGGGTTTTGGGCTGCATAAAGCTGAGTGAAGCACTGACAATCCCCAGACTAGACTCGAGTGCAGCCAGGTATTTTATCACAGGTATAATTTTAAGTGTATCCGTAATCCCACTGAAATCTGCAGGGCTATTCACATCTCTCCATTTAGGCATTTTCCGTAAGTACTTTGCTGAATCTGTCCCTGGGAGCTTATTGATTTTTTTTTAAACCATGTTTAGACTGCTTACCCCACACAACAGTTTGCCAAAGTCTAATTAACAACCCCACCACCACTTATGTGACCCAGAAGCATAGTTTGAAGCACAGATGGAAGTGAAGACAGATCAAGCGAAGAAAGATAAAAGCTCCCATAGGATGAAATTCAGATAACCTTGTATCAAATGCCTATGCCATGAGTAGCCCAGCTGGCTTCCACGACAGCCTTGCAGGGGTAAGGTGATACTCAGTGGGAACTGGGGTATTGGAGTTTGGCACTTAATAGCAGAGAGAGCACACCGAGACGTGGAAACACAAAAGGAAGAACGCAGTAAGCGAGCAGCCAGCGCCTGGCACAGCCCAGCCGCAGAGCCACCAGCCATACGTCCGAAGGGAGCCCGCAGAAAAGCCAGGACGGCCGAGCTTGTAACCCCCTGCGCCGGGGGACGCGCGCCCTGTGCTCAGCCTCCTGCAGCCTCTGCGCCTGCTATGTGAAGAGGAGCAATTCAATACAGCAGAAATAATAAAAGCCAACCAAAAAAAAAACCACAAACCAAAACCAAAACCAAAAAACAAAACAAACAAAAAAACCCACAACCAAAAAAACCCCAACCAACCAACCAACCAAACAAAACCCCACCACATTTACTGGTTTATGGCATGGGGGCTGGGGAAATCTTTCATCCACCTGATCTGCAGCAATGCATTTCTGGCTTCTCACTGGAGTCAGTGAGAGAACCACAGGCACAGAGGCTCAAGGCACACTAATTCATGTTCCTCTGTTGTTTCAGGACACCCTGCGACAAGCACAAGAGCCACTGTTAAAAAGAAATCAAGCCCAGCAGAGAGGAGCTTAGGGCTCAGTTTTGCCTTTTTTCCCGGGAGCAGAAGTACAGTCCTCTGTTCCCATGACTGCCCTGTGCCAGTTGTTTTCTTGGGTTAGCCCGGTCCGTGATCCATAAGAGCAGATAATATAGTGGCATAAATAAAAAATATCTCCACAGAAATAATTTAAAGGGATGATCTAGAAATAGACTGAGTTTTCATCCAGGGCTTCAGTTTTTTCCAGTAATGGTGGCTTTGATGTGCCTTCTTCAGACACCATGCTAAATTCATACATCCATCTCATTTTAAAGAGTGGGAAAATTCATCCTTGTTTTAGCTCCAACACTTCAGAGAATGTAGACCAAGGAGGAATCAGCCCATTAAAATAGATTTGAACTCAAGTCAGAGAGGTGAAAGTTTAATGCTTTATGAGTATCCATTAAGCATCTAGTAAAAATGCAGAATATTCCAGATTCTATCCATCTGATTTTATAGTTCTCCGAATAATGGAGACAAATCTGAAAGCTGGATTTATTAAACTCTTCATATAAAAACAAAAGCTGAGAATCAGCAAAAAAATGGAAAGTGTGAAAAGTTTCACTTCAGTTCCCCTTTTTTTTCCCCCCACTGTAACTTCTCTCCCACTATCACTTCAGTGATTCAAATTCTACTCCACCATCTGTTCTGAAAAGAAACAAATGGAGTGCGTCTAATTTCTGGAAATTCTGAAATAACCTGGGTAATCTGGTTCCAACAAAGAATCTGAGTACGAGTCAGCTTTCCAATCTTTGTATTACAGAAGAAAATGCAGCTGAGACTAGGTCAAAAGAATCCTTATAGAACAGAATGCAAACACTGTGACAGAGTAAATATAGAACCAAAAATACATTTACTCCTTCACTGCATTGCTCTGCCTAATGTGCCCGTTACCTCAAGTGACAGGGTAGTGTCTCACTTAAGCTGCCAGACTGCGTAACAAGTCCGAAGGATGTTCGAAGCAAAGTTACTCAAGATAGTTCCCCTAAAGCTCTGGATTAAAAGCTAATAAGTGACTATCAAATCTGTAATCTAACTTGGCAGATTTGAAACCATGTTTTTAACCTTGTCAGCTGCCCATGAGTTACACAGCATGAAAAGCATCCCTCCCCCTTGATGGCCAAGGCAACTGTACATCATCTTTTCACTGCGATGTGTGAGGGAGATGACAGATGAGCCTCCTCCATGTTCCTGTTCAGTGCTGAGAGATGCAATATTAATGACAATGCACATCAGACCCTCTGTCAAAAAAAAAAAAGTTTTTAAAAAAATAGATTGACTGAAAAAAAATGCCTTTTAGTAGAGATCCTGTGCTTCTTCATGTGCATTCCTAACTTAGCTTTTTTCCATGTAATAGCCTGTAGGTTTACACACAGCTAACAGTCAGGTACGAGTGAGAAGAAATAGAACTGTTATTCTTCCCATTAAAGATAAGCATAAATAGTTACATGAGCACCCTATAAAGACTGCTGGCTAAACGTACAGTGATTAACTAGACATCAGAGCATGGAGCCTTTGCTTCCAAACACCACATCTGCTGAACTTTGCAGACTTTTACCTTATAACAGTTTATAAAATAGTCAGGCTATTAAAACAGATAACTGCTTTTCAGATTCCCTCTGCAGAAGAACTTGTTCTGTCAGCCCAGGAGACTGGAAATGAACTTCTGGAGGGGGCTTTGATCACTTCTGCTGGATATTTCTCTTCAGTCTTACAGGCTTTGGATAGGTGGGTTTTCAGTCACCATCTAGTGTGGGTGATATCTAGCATGCAGATATACAAACACAGTCAGTGGAAGTCTGAAATGTCTGAAAGTCTGAAAGCTTTCTTCTTTAAGTACATCTACAGATGTACTCAGGAGTCTTCCAATGGCCAACACACACCTCAGTTTTATTTTGCTATGTGTGTAGGATCCAGACAGAAATGATGACAGTGCTAGTTCTGGAGATTAAGGAGTATAGGACTCACCTTAAGAGTGAGCTCTGTGGCGGTTCTTAGCACGACATTATCCTGATGAATGGCACCCAGCTGAAGTTTAGCAGTCAGAGCCCTTGCTTCTGCCACGTTCCTCTGGGAAGCTTGACAAATAAGATAGCAGTCTCAGTGCAAAACAGAATTATTTCAGCATTGTTCACAAGATAGTAGTACCCACAGGCCCCTTTCAGAATCAGGACTGCCTTGCTCTGTCATTGTACAAGCAATCCTTATCCCAAAAGTTAAATAAACCAAATCCCATAAAAAGACTATGAGTCAGATAAAATCAAGTGCAAATAAAAACTGTTCCACACTGCACCCTGAATCCTGTACGAGTCACAATCTTTATAAGAAAAGAAAATGGAAATTATTTAAAAATTATTTTAAAAGTACTAGAAGGGGCTTATATATCCCTTAGAAGATGATGCCAGCAAGTGGGAGGGAGAAGAATACAAATATTTTTTTCAAATTCTAAATTCTTTGCAAATTCAACTAAACAATGAACCATTTGTCACCACTGGTCACCGAAAAATGGCAACCTTAAACCATTCTTTTAGATAAAACAGTATCCTTGTTTCAACAACAGCATCTTCAAGTCTGCCAAGACTAAATGAACTCTACATGATAAGAGCACAGGAAATTATTCCACAACCAGGTTTTATTGTTGCAATTAATGGACCACATCTTCATGGCCCACTGCAAAGCTAGGCAAAGCTACCTTCACCTGCCTCAGCAGTGTTTCTATGTTGCTCATTTGTCTAAATAACTCTGTTGAGAAGCAAAATATATTAGCCTGGGTAGTGGGCTTCTCTTTTGTGGCTACTTCAGCACCTCATCTAGGCCAGGTATCTACATATCACTGCTTGGACCTGCCTGCATTCCTATTTTTCAGTTTCATTTGCTGTGGAACACACATTGGGAATCCTTTCCTCAAGAAATCCTATGTGGCAGCACCCCCGGTTTGCTCATTGGGGTAAGACTGGATGTAATTGACATAACAAACACTAGAAAAATAGATCCTTCTGCAGTAATTAGCTCTACAAAACAAATCTGGACCTCAACTGAATTTAAGTGCCATGGTCTTAGGATCCATATTGTACCAATGTAAATTCTTAGGTATGATTTTTTTTTTTTTAATACTATTAGTTACATTTATAACATTCAAGAAGAGGCATGATTTTAAAATCAAAGTCTTGGGAAGTTAGAGGTATTCCTTTCAGACATCAAGTCCATCATCCAGAAGCCAACCTGCTTGGTCAATTTCCCTTGAAAAGATTATCTGCATTGAAAAAAGTACAAAAGCAAACAAACACTTCCTTTCATTTTCAATTTAGGCTCCGTTTTATCTAATGAGGCAGACACTGAAGCTGTACTTTGCATATCTGGCTTCTATGGATCAAAGAATAAAAATTGCCTTGCATGTGGATTTTATTACTATCAGGGAATAGTTCCTCTTGTTCTTTTTTGCTTCTATTACTAGACACCACTGTCACATATCAACTTTTGAGATTTTTACAATGTGTTAAGATAGGTCCACAGATGAAGCTGGATGGATTTTTCATTTGCTTCCTTCCTCTGCTGACCATTTGACTTCCTTGATCCATCAGGGGATGCGAGTGAGTACTGCCTTTATTTAAGCTGATGTAATGCCGTTAAAATGGATCTTAACAGAGGCAGTAGACAAGATCCTGTAATAGTTTAGTTCTCTGTCCAATTTATTAGCTTTCTGTCACCATTTTAGACATCGCCAGACTCCTGTAACATTGCAATTCTTTTCTCTGTACTTTATATACACAACACCCGATAAATAATTTGATAGTACCTCCTGGTGAAGTCCCCTCAAATAACTCCAAATCAGCAACAGAATCTAAGGACTGAGGTTATGAATACCTATTAATTTGAAAAGAAATAAAAAACAATTTAAGTGAGCACAATAAGAAAGTCTGTGCCCTTGAACAACAGACAGAAACTTAGATCTGCTCCAAAGCAATTTCAAACAAATTTCAAACTTTTCATGCATAAAAGTTATCCCACTTGGACATCCCACCAGAGGGATGCTTCTTGGGTATCTTCAAACTTCATCACCAAGGACATTTTCTGCAGATCTGTCTGCAAGCTGGGAGTAACCACGTGGCTATAAATTCAAGATTCAGCTTCATCCTTTAATTTTGTTTCAGGTTTTTGCAAAGAGAGGCAAAAATCTTTGGGACTGAAATCTTATGTGGCTTAGCTTCAGTTCAAGCAGCCTTTGGCCTCTCTTTTATGAGAAACTCCCTATCATTTTATATCCTTGCAAAAGTTTTCACAGCCTGAAGATGTCTCTCAGGAAAAGGTGAATTAAGAGCTACCTTTATTTTTAGTAGGCAGCACTTTTAAAGCAATCCTTCCTTTATGGACCTCCAATATAACAGAGAGGTACTAGAGGAATAACTGCAGTCTAACACCTGATACTTGTGATCCTGCAAAAATAGAACAACCTTCCTAGCAATCAAGATTAAAACTCATGAATAAAGGCTGTATAAGTACTAACACTGAAAGCTGGTTTAAAAACAAAAACAAACAAAAACCAAACAAACAAACAAAATTTACCCAACCCCACACACAACAAAAAGAAATGAAGATAGGAAAAAACTCCAGTTATGCAGCCTGAATGCTAAAAACAACAAATATGAAAAATAGCTGGGTGAATAAAGGAGGACATGCTTCCCTGTCCCACTCTCAACAAGGCAATAAATCCTTGCCCAAGAGCTGACATTAATGCGGGCCTTGGAAAAATCACTGTATCCCAATTAGCATGTTGGTGCTTACTCACAACACAGAACTGGATAACCAGAACAATTTGGAGGACTATCTAGAATTTTTATTCCCAGAAATCTGTCACATTGTGCTTTCCTGAAAAAGAATTCTGATGATAGAAAATAAGAACTATCTATGTAAATGAGTGATGTGAGAACAAGACAAGGTGAAGACACAATAAACTCAGGGCTGGTGTACAGTACTAAATAATATGCCTTGACTGAGAGAAATGAAGTGTCAGCAGCTCTCCGTGGGGATGAAGAACTAGCAGGTGTCAGAGAGCAAGGTGAGAAATGGTGGCTTGGAGAAGGAAGTTACCTACCAGGCAAACAAAGGCTTGTAGCCAGGAGTTTACAGAGGAGCCACAGCACTGCCGTGCATTCCCACGACAGAACAGTGCTGGAAGGAGCTGAGTCCCCACCTGCTTGCTTGGCTCCCTCCTTTCCAGGGCAGTCAAACCCCAAATCCAGCTCTTGAAGCACCAGCAACAGCTCATCTGCCACACAGACGAGGGCAGCACTGGCCCTTTGAAGCCCAAGTAACTCTTCCTCGGTTACAGGCACCTGTGTGGTGAATATGGAAACAGGTATCTATGGTGTGAAGTCTGGAAAAAAAAATGGAAGGGAAGATGAACTGTGAAAAGTGGAGGGGGTGAAGATGGAAAGAATGATAAAGACAGAGCTGACCAGGTAAGGAATAAGCTTCTGAAGACCTCTTAAAAATCTGTAATTAAATGAGTTGTCCATTTCCAAACGTCAAAATGACTGTGTCCCAAAAGCAGTCATTAAGTGTCAGGTAAACCCTGAGATCACTGAGCTTTTCTAATATTCCCCTAGGAACAAACTGACCATAAATGTGCTAAATTCTTCTGCCAGCACTTAAGTCAATACAGATGTATCCCACTGGAGGACAAAGTACCAGGACACATCTGTGTGTGTGGATGTCCATAGCCCTGAGTTCAGCCACCTCTGATATTGGCGAAACGGAGGGAGCTAAGGAGCAAACAGACTCTGCCTGGGTGACATTCAGTGTCCCAAAGAAAACATCCACTTTAAGCTTTGAGTTGAAGGACAGTGAATCGTTACCTAATTTTCTGACTTTAGAGGAATATAACTGCACTCAATACATCAAAAATGAGTTTCATATAGCCAATCCTCTGCCTTGCCAAGCAAGGAAATGGGACGTGAGTAAGCTGAGATCTGACATGTAACTTTGTTCCCTTCACAGTTACACCAATAGGTAAGTAAATACACAGAGCCTGATCAGGTTCAATATTGCTTCCCAGCACGGTGATAAAGTGGCAACACAGGTGTGCAGATTTGGGCTTTAGACAGTTTTATTTGGCAGCTTTTTGAAGAACCTTTACATTTTTGAACGTGTCCTTGTTGTAGCCCATGTTACTGAGATTGTCTTGATCCTGAAAAAGAAGAGTGAAGCTCCCTGCTCCTTGAGTGCTATATGTGACCCACGCACAACAGGGCACAGAGCACTTTACATCAATACTTGAAGAAACACTTGTACCACAAAAAGTAGGACGGATCTTTCAGCCACACATAGCAAAACTGCAGGCACAGTAACTTGGGGAGAGCCCGAGATCCACCAGCCTGTGGATAGGAAAAGGCTGCTCATCCAGAGGTGCTTATCGCAATTTCTTCATCAGGGCATTGGTCTCCATTGCCACCTGAGCCAAAAAAAACCCCCCATGGTAGAGCACAGAAACTCCCTCATTTAAAGGTTATCTTATTGTGTAAAAAGGCCCCAGTGCAGGCAATACACAGTCAAAGGGAGTATCCCAGCCCACTGTTCAGTTGAGGTAACTGGCTTGTGATACATGAAGCACTAAAATTTGCTGGTTTCTCAGTGTTCAGGTGTTCTGTACCCTGATGATTATTAGGTTAATTTGCATTCAAAAAAAGCATCAATGGCAAGATGAGACTAAGACTTAAAACTGTAGATTTAATGCAGTAACTACATGAAGTATATGTGCACCTGAACTAGCTTCATACTGCATGATACTAGATATCAAAGGACTCAAAGCAATCAGAGAGTGTCACAAATTTACTCTAGAAAACAAAGCCATTCAAACTTCTGAGTGCCACTCTTTATTTAAAGCAGCAAATATTTTCAGTTTTTAAATTGGGAGTACACACACACCCTCTGGAATATGGGCAGAAGCTACTTGGTAGTTTGCTATCAGATCCATTGCAGCATAGTCCATGAGAATATTTCAATTCAGTTCTGCATGTTTTTGGTAATATAGAATTATTTGTATCATAAAACTGAAGATGTTCTATGTTCTTATCATATGCTGATAAGAAACACATCAGTCTTGCAAGCTCAGCAGCTACTATTTATGTCTATCTCCGTTTTGATCATGAACCATATCTTTTAGCAGGAAATTAAAATCTCTTGTGGAATAGCATCAAATCCATGCTTACAAAACACGTCAGTGAAAAGCGTTGCTGATGTCTCTTCAGAGGATTTAACTTGACCGTATCACATTAATCACCTCTGAAGTAAAGGAATGACTCATAATTGTTTTCCATTACCTTGTGTTTGCTTTTTCAGCATTGCAAAAATGCCTGGGCCGTGACTGTGGATCATAAATCTCATCAGACTTGCGGAAAAGTCTTTGAGTGTTTTTTGCCATCCTATGCTACATGTTAGCCTTTTTCTTCTGATTATAGAAATCTGTTTCAAATATAGGTACTTCTGAAGCATCATGTGTTCAACCTTCTGTTCCTTTGAACACATTGCTCGTCAGTCCTTATAGATGGTAAATCTAATCTGTAGGGCTGTTCCATATCCTCTAGAATAACCTCAGACCTATTTGCTTTTCAGAGAAGTGCCTGAAAACTACTGCATACTAATAGCCAAATAAAGACTGTATTTGCAGCTAACAGAAAGATCTTTTTGCTAATGCAGCAAAACCTCTATAAAGAAAAAGTTTATGTGATTACTTAAGGCAGCAATGGAAACATTTGTTTCTTAGCAGGACTGATCTTCTAATAAAGGTGGATTAGAAATGTGCTTCATGTGTGCAGAAACTTCTTTTTTTTTAAGTTTTTTTTCTGTATCTTGCTGTTTCCTGATCTTCTCTGTTACTTGGCTGGTTTATTTAGTCACTCCCTGTACCAGCAGTGCTGACCTTGGGTGTCACAATGAACAGTGCATTTTTAAACAGTATAATCCATTTGAGAATGGTGTTTTACTGGCTTTAAGATCCTTACCTAGTTCTTCACCAATAGAGGACTCTTGACAGAAAAATGGCATCTCCTGCTACTTCTTTTGAAAAGTGGCCAGGGTACATATGTTAGAAATAAGGAAAAAACACAGCAAAACTTTAATTACAACTTAAGAGTGTAGGGCAAATTATGGCCAAAAACAGTTAGCTCAAAATGCACAGTGAGCCGGGGAAAAACAGTAGAAGTCAGAATCTGTCAGAAGAGAGGTCAAAGAAGAAACTAGCAAGTTTGGAGGAAGTTTTTCACGAAATCCAAGGGAGCACCAGACCGCCAGTTCATGGTTTAGTGGGATGCATCATTCTTACTGGGGCTTTAGAACTGTCCTCAGAGATCACGTTCACAAAATCTGACGGCTTAAGGACTAGAGACTAGGGAGAGGTACCTGTGCTTTTCAGAGCTGTTAGTAAAATGTACAACAGCAGGATTTCAGCCAACTTGCACCCAGGGACAGCCGTGGACAGCCATTCCATCTCAAATCAGTTAATCTAAATCTTTGGAAATCAATTTCTGATTGTTTTTTCTCCAAGAAGACTCTTCCTTAAAGACAAATTGTTGTTACAGGTTGGCACAGTTGTGTTTTCCTGTTCTTCCTCACGCTCATGCCCACTGAACAGTTACCAGTGGATTACCACAGCATCGTGTTCCCAGACTAGGAAAAGGATCAGCTTTCAAATATGGGAAAAATATAAGGAGAAAAGGGAGCAATAAGGGGAAAAGATCATGCAAAGAAATCTGTAGCATCTTTGCCTGGTCACCAAGTCATTGGAAAGATTCTGTCAAACCAAAGAAAATCATCAAATGCTTTTAACCAAATCAACCAAAGTTGAATATATGTATTGACAGTCAAGATGTAGAGCAGATCTTCATACAAGCGATGTGAGTATCATCTCTTGTATCTCTTTATACAGGAGATATGGCTACTTTATCTGGAGGCTGACAGAGCTCGCAAGGGCTGGATTTTGAAGGGAGGAACTATTACTTTTGACACAGAAGTGGACTAACACAGCAGCTGAAGGCACTATCTGATTTGAAACCACTGAAATCACTTGACTGAAGATAGCTATGATGACGGGGCTACACTGGCAAATAAAAAGTACAGTCATGTCTGCAGCGTGGGTTTGATTTAGGCAGAGCTATGAAATGCAGAATGAGGTTCCAAGTTCATGCTTTGTGACCTTGCATGCTGGAATGAGGTTGATTAATAGGAAATTTCCTTTCTTCCAACATGCTGAAATCATTATACCACAGGGATATGACCTTTTGCTCCGATACTTTTACACATTCATATCCAGGCCCTCCTGGAAGGAACTCAAGGGTAGATTTTATTCATCTAACATAGTAGTTAAACCATGAACTTTGCTCCAGGCACCGGAGTAAGCTCCACCTTTGGCTTCTCTTTCATATTGACCATTTCAACTAAATATTCATTTAAAATCTCTCTGTTCCCAGAGAGAAGACTGATGTCAAAACATAGCAACTGCGATGCTGAGAAAGAGACGTTCACCAACTCAAATCTTGGACTGTCAACCCTAACAAACATAGCCTGTTTAGCCAGAAAGACATTACCCGAGGTGCTTTCCCTTCCCACTTGGGCTCTGTTTGCAGAGGCAGGTAAGAGCAGCCTTGCCCAGCTGTGCATGAGGTCATTCAGGGCCTTGTATCCTCCATCCTGACATACAGAAGGGCTTCAGGGCACTCCTCCTACTGACTACAGACACGAAGGAATAACACACTTGCCATGGGCAGATGCAGGGGTGACATCTGACAGGTTGTGGGAAGCTGCAGTTCAGTTGTAGAAGCACATTAAAAGGACACCAAGTCACTTACTGGGTGTTGCAATAAGAGTGCACACAGTCTGTGTTGCCCAAGTAAGAACTAAGAAAACTCCATTTCACTGCAAGTGTTCTCAGTGATCTACTGTACTCTCTTGCTTAAAGGAGACTCTGCTCCACTTATTTTTTCCTTTTTGGCTCTTTATAACCTTTTTTTTAAGCTCATGCTTTAGTATTAGATTTTCTAAGAAACTTAGATCACTGCCATTCATCTCGTGACAGACAGTGAGTGAACACAGCTCTGAAGGGATCAGCTCATCTTTGTGGGCTTGTTTTTTCTATATTTATCTGATGTACTTCACTTCTGTTGCCCTAAATCAGATTCTAAGGATGATTTAGCTTGCTGCAATCCATGAGGATGATGTGGGGAAACCGGGATGATGTCATTCATGTAGGGAGTTTGGCTGCAAAGGAGAAACTGGACCATTTATAGGTTGGACTGAGAGTTTGCTCCAGAAATGGCCAAATGTTTAATAATTCCCCTGTCATGAAAGGCTGGTCTTGGTTTACTTCCCTTCTCATATTCTGGCTCCCTCTCAAATGACTTTCAAACTTGGGGTGCTCGGACAATCTCCATGGAAGCTTTACCCTACCTGGAGCTGTGCTTGAATGCTGGCCTGAGATAGGAGAAGGGGTCCCCTTGGGAGCAGAGATGAAGCAAGGGAGGAGAAAGGTCCTTTTTTGTTCTCAGGGTCTGCGCTGCCCATCTCCAGGCTGTGTATGAGCTGGAACTGGCAGGAATTTGTTAGGAATTAGAGAAGATGGCAGAGACCCACCATCACAAGGCATAGCTCTTGACTAAGACATCAGGGCTTCATCTGGGATACAAAGCGCTACTCCTTCGACCTCATTCCTCACATGGAATAGATCAGGGCGAAAGTGCTGCTTGTCATGAAGAAAATATTGTCATCCCTTCCACAGTGAAGAACTAAGCTACGAACATTCAGTCTGGGCTATGTTTTGCCCAACGCAGCCAGCTTCTCTCATCTTTTCCTGACTCACTGCTGTCCAGGAAAGAGGCAGAGCTCACTTAACTGGCAGTCTGGGGTGCAAAACCAAGGCTCAACGCCAATGCTCAACCAGGGGCAGTGGGTGGAAGAGGAGACATGGTCCTTCCCTCACACACCTGGGCTTTGCTCAGATTCATTCTTTGCTGCCCACAAGGATATTAGCTATGGCAAACACTTCAGAAGTAGAAACAAACCCAAGAAAGCAAACCTTCTTCAAAATGCTTACTGTATGCCTTAATTGTAAAATTTCCTAAATCTGCCTTTTTTGCCTTTTTTTCTTGAACAAAACTGCATTTCTTAACAGGCTGGAGGCAGAAAAACAAACAACTGGTTGATGGGAAAAGCACAGCATTCTCATGCTGACCATGAAAGGCAATTTAGTTAAGTTGCCCTACTATTGAACCTGTGGATTGGAATAAGAAACAAAGTCAGCTCACCTGTACGCAGGACTCTTCATATTAATCCTCATGGGATGAACCTTCAAGCACAGCGCAGATGCGATGAGTGTCGTTAGCACTGACCGAGGAGTGCTGCTTCTCCTCACTTCATTTGTTCTGAACAACCAGAGGGTGAACTCCAAAAAAAGATGATTTGGTGCTCCCACATGTCCAGTCCCATAACTAGTACTCTACAGAAGAGGCCTGCTGCCTGCACACGTGAATCTGTGCAGTCATCTCAGAGACAGATACTGCAATCGCCCAGATCTCCTTGAATGTATGCTTGTCTACTACCATAGAGGGACAGTTAAGGTAACAGTGATGATAAGAAGTTAAAAAGGTCCCACTGGAAGAATTTGCTCTAACAAGGTGATCATCTTATCTGAATAGCTGGTCAAAGCAGTTATGCTTCCAACATATGCAGAGCTCCACATTCCCTTCCTGTGATTTCAGTAAATAGAGAAAACCTTGGAAAACCATGGAAGATATTTTGGCTTCAGTAGAGAAGGAACTATCTTGCCAGCAAGCGGGACAAGTGCTTGCTGGATACATAGCACAACACAGCTGGACAGCATCTGACTTGTAACAGACCAATATTTTCTCCTATCTCTTGAGAAACAAAATAATGAAGGAATGAAGGGATCATCTAAACACTTTATTTCAGTTAAAATACAGCATATAATTTGGTCTCATCAACACAATTGCAAAGGCCAAGGGAAAATCCAATAAAATTGATTCATTACTAGAGAAATTAGTAATCACTTTATGCAAGAGTTGCAGATAAAAGCATCGTATTAGTTCATCTTTATGAGACACCATTAACAGTGTATCAGACAGCAGCACTGTAGTTCATCCCCCTAGATGAAATCACTGTTATTCAGTAGGCCAGTTTGTCTGATCCATAGAAAAGGAACTTTCTCCCACCAGCTCAGAAAGTTGCTCATTTTCATTAGTGAAATAAGCTATACAAAGGTCACAAAATGATGTGATACCTATTCACTGGGCAATATGCATTATTAAGCTCTGTCATTTCTTTACTGTAACGCAAGTGACTTCATAACCTTTGAAGATATGATATGTCAATATGGCCAAGCAATGAAATATTACTAACGCTGTTGGAAATCAGAGAATATGAGATGGAACAAGTGTGAAGGGGAGCTTATACTATTTTATCACAATAAACACTTTTCTTCCTTTGACCAATGTAAGATTTAGCATTTCAGTAAATTCTTCATGCTTTGGAAAAACAAGACTTCAGAGTCTTTAAAATCACAGACCGTAGGAAATGAAGCTGCAAGTCATAACTCAGAGTTGATGTGTCAATAAACCCAGGAATTAAAGGGGAATTTGAAAGCCCTCTCTGGAGAGCCAAAGCAGATTTGGCAATTAGTCAAAATTTGAGACAGTGAAGTTCTATTTGTCTATTTAACTACATATTGTATTTAAACAGAGATATAATGAAGAAACTTAGAGACTTTTCATATTTTGTTGAGAAACAAGAAGTATATGCCTAAGGCTGAACTGGGCAAAGACAATCTAACGCATTTGTACTCAACAAGCATTAATGCACTATTAGTGTTGTTTTTGCTAAGTGATGTACAAATGGTTGCTCTTTACCAGGAAGTTGGTATTTCTGAGGTAGTTCTCACACTGGTTTTCATTTTTGACTCAGAGCTCCAAGTCTTGATGTCAAAACAATACTGATGCTTGCTTACACACAAACTTAAAGATTTCCTTCTTTTGCCAATAGTCCATTTGAGGCAGACGTTGATATTACAGCTTTGAGAGAAGTACAGTCACGGAAAATACTGTCTCTAATGTCTGAGCAAAGATGAATCAAATGTTTTTAAAATGCACTGAAAGATCTGAAAGAGTAATTCTTACTCATTCAAATTTCCAGTTTTAGAGCTCAATAAATCTCTGCAAAAATCTTCCTTCAACACTGTCAGAAGCCTTGGTAATTTCAGTTCTGGATCATGCCCAGGAGACACTGCAGATCAATGCTTTGCTAGAACCTGAACTGAAGAGCGCCTGGGATGTATTCCTTTCCTTTCCTGCAGTAAAAACTCCAAAATACCCAGAAGACTCACTTTTCAGCACTGTGTTTTATCAGAATGCAAACAAAAGCTTGAAGACCTTCATCATGCACATCCCCGCCTATGCTGCCACACCAACCTGGTTGGTATATGCAGTTCTGAATTGGCTAAATCCCTACCTCCTCCTAGGAAAGTGTTTTTCTTTTTGCCGCCTCTGAGGTATGGCATTGGGTCTACTCCCTGCTGCAGGCAGATCTCCCATTCTCCCCAGGCATCGCCCAGTCTGTACTGATGTTTGATTTTTCTCTCGTTCCTTGACACTGCTGGGACACCAGGACTTTCCCCAAACTAAGCTGGAGCAGTTGCTTTCAGGGTAAGACTAATCTTCCCCTCGCCGGGTCCACTCAGGCCTAGAAAGCAGCAACCAGAAAAAAACCCTTCTTTTCTGCAGGACCTAACAAAAAAAAAATCCTAAATAGTTCTGCTCTTTCACAGTCAATTTTCCCTCCGTATTCAGGAGCACTTAAAAAAGTGACAATGTTCTTCTCTAAGACGGTACTGGTGACTCTGCCTCATCATGTACAACCCCAAAGCTTCACGTTACATACAGAAAACTCTTTCTAAACTAAGCATTTCTTTCTGAGGCTCCCTGACAAAAGATAACTGTACTTCTTTCCATGAGGTATACTATGGCTTTTATTATGGCTTCTGACAGTAAGAAATTCAGTACATTTAGTAAAAAAAGAAAAGGCAATGGCTGCTAAAGAAATAATCTCTTCATTGATCTGCAAACAAGGACGAACACTAAATAAACTTTACACAATCCTTGAAATCTTAGGTTTTTTCTATTTTTCCCTTAAACATTATTTTATCACTTTAAAACTATTTCCCATTAAAGCTAGATGTAAAATGCTCTGTTATCCCACACTTTTATTTGATTTTGGTCAAATCTGCACAGAGGCTAACACTTATGGGTTAGTTCAAAATACCAGATGCAGTTACAGAATTTGCCACAGTTTTCATAGTTAACTCTGGTTGACTTCGTTTCCCCAATGTTCTTCCCATTCTCCTACTATATAATGTTTTTCTTCCCCATTGCCTAGTATTTTCTTTGTATATATACTTTTGACATCTTTTCCAGTGTTCCTACTTTATTACAGTTTTCTGACTCCCCTCCCAAATTCTACCCTTGGGAATACCAACTACTCTGTCCTCTCCTTCCTTTTTCCACGCCTAGTTTCTCCCTACTCTTGTCTTTGACTTCTTTTTTTTCAGATGTGTCTGCTAATTTGTCCAGTGCTTCTCACACTCCAAACTGGTCCTGCCTTCACCCCCTCTTCCAGGATTCATCAGTCACTACCTATATTCACACAGATAACTTAACCCCTCTCTCACCACTCACACAACTGCCTTAGTCATGTCCTGCTTCCACAAGAGCCTTCAACTTGTTTCAGACCTCACTTCCAGAACTTAAGCTCTGGAAACTCTGGGAAAACACTCAAGACCAGTGTCCTAGCACACAATATATTCTCCCACAGGACCAACAGAGGAGCCAGGACCTATGTCAAGAAGAAGGGGATTTTCCTAGCTGTTGCTACCTACAATGCACTGCTAATGCCGGCAGGCAGAGAGAATGGTGGGGACATGGCTCACCTGCAGACACACACCAACCTATGCAGCCCAAGATGAGTGAGCCAGCAAGCTGCTGCTGAATAGCCAGACTGAGGACATGATGTCTGTCAGTGGGAGTGTTATATCCCCAGAAGGTAAGGCACGTTTGCCAGTGGCTTGAGACAAGATGTGATTTTCTCAGCCAGCCTCACAAGGTGTACAGGGTAAGATTCTGCCGTGCAATGGTGACTCATTTCTTCTTTCCAACAGGCTAAGAGTGTTACGTTACCAGAGTGGTACAGTATTGTCTGGCATTTCAGTTAAGATCTATGATAAATGTGTTTTTTCTCTTCTGTGCCCTTTACTCACACGTAGGCTGTTAATGACTTTATCTTCTAAATCTATTATCTCAGCTTAGACAACTGGTGCAAACTCCTTCAGTATTCTAGAGGTGACAGCACAATTCCTAATAAAGCAACACAAAACATCCAAAACAACCCTCCAAAAGCAACAAAGGAAGAAATTTGCCAGAGAGGACCTAAACACGAGCTATGCAAAATATACCTTTTGATTATACTTATATCTAGTGTTACGAGCAAACAAATCCCAAAAGAAAACTGTCTGGTTGCATATTAACCACCCCTGTTTTAGGCATCTGAAAGAAAAAAGCCTTGTTCAGGGAATCCCTTAAGGAGGAAGAAAGATAAGCTAATGCCAAAGATTTTTATTTCCTCTCATCTTCTATCAGCCCGAAGTAGACAGTTGTATACTGTGCACATTATCAAGGCACAGCAATGAAACTGCCTGTCAATGAATGGCAACAAACAAGAACTAAGATGACTTTTACCTTCTTATATTGCCTATGAACCTCTGCTCATCTAAAACTAACATCTGAAAATATCAGTAACCTGGCCTTTAAGTCACTGTACTTTATTTCTTCATGTTTGATGTAAAAACAGTGGTGGACAACATTAGGTAGGGTCAACAAATAGCTTTGAGAAATCCGATTAGCAGACTATTTCAGTGCTCTTTGTTATATACTCTGGGATTTTTCCCAGATTTTTCCCCCCAGTTATACTTAGATTCATTGGCATGCATGCAGTGCTAAGAAGATGTATTTATTCTCAGTGCCAAAAGTAAACACTGAAATCCGTGACATTGTTGATTCTTTAAAAGAAAAAAAAAACTAAACCCCAACAAAGATAATGAAATTAAGTTAAAATAGCCCAAACTAAACCAACCCATTTTTAAATTCTGAATTTATTTTGACAAATTTGCAATAAGCATTATCAATCATGTGAATAACAATTCAAAAGGATAGAGATTTTATTAGCTGTGTGTTTTCTTACTACGTTTATACTCCTTTTATGTCTAAAAAATGGATTTTATGCCTGATCCTTCACTCATATGCAGATTTCTACCAGAATCAAGTAACACACGTAACAGGACAAAAAAAAAAATCTCTGAAGCAGGGTGGCATTTTTTTTTTTTTCCCTGCAAGTAAAGCCATTATTCACAATTGCTCAGAAAACAAGAGAAAGTCCACTAGAATTTTCAGACTCTTAACAAAGACTCTCGGTTAACGTTACTGGTCTAAAAAGGAGATAAGCCATATAATTTTAGAGGAAGCAACCCACTGAATCCTTCAGCAAACACAGCTTGGCAATCTATCTTCAATTCAAAATAATGAGATGGCAGGAGTGTGATGGAGAAATAAGTCTTCAAAAACATCACGTAAGGGAATCCAGCTGTGCTTGTATAGTTTCCAGCTATTTAAAGGAACAAAAAAAGAGAGAAAAAACTCCACTCGTATAAAATGTTGTTCAGAAACATGCAAACAGGAAAAAAACCACATTCCAATATCTTCAACCATGCATACTAAATCTATTCACATAGCAATAAAAAAATCCTGTACTCATGAGTATTTGTTTTTACATGAAGCTATTAGAATTCATTGCTGCAATTTAAATATTCAAATTTTAAAGAAACAGTTGTCTAAATACTGCCTTTTTTACATGCACAGATGTTTCGCTGTGAATTTCCCATGCATAATAACAAAGTAAAAAAATAACAGAGTTCATTTTGACTGGATTACGAGCCTGGCATTTCGACTGAAGACGTAACACAAAGATGCTCTTTCCAGAGAGCTCCACATTGTTAATCATCAGCTACTCCTCTCAATCTAACTGCCAGGTATGCTTACAATGACCCAAGTCCTGCCTATTCCAAATTTGAATGCACAGACTCTCCTTGAAAATGCTTTATGTGATCAAACAAATCCAACAGCCTTAATTAAAGTTGGATCTATTTTCCTTCCAGTGTCATTAGATTTAATTCATATAGGTAACACTTCCTACTGAGCAGCATAAGGTGTTTACAAAGAAACTATAGTATCATAAAATCTACAGACCTTGTTATAGAATTCAAACAGCTCCTGGTGACTAAATTCGACAAACACTTTCTTCAGGTTCTGTGAAGCAAAAAGAAAAAAAGGGAAGGAATAAGCGTAATTATTTTTTTCGTTTTGGTATTCATTCCAATAATTCAAAATGTGAGATTAAGCTACATGAAAGACAATGGTTGCAACAGTTAGTTTTCCTTCCATTCACCACAATGTCCCTCATATATACATACCCCACTTCAATGAAGAATTCAAGTCTACAGGTACATCTATTCTCCTGCTGCGACGAATAATAGAATGTTCTATGAAAATTATTTTGTTACCTTATTTTTAAGTCAGATAAAAATGAAAGATTACATTCACCTTTCTCAGCGGTCCATCTAAGATCTGGTAAATACCATTACACAATGAAAAAGTCAGTAGTGTATTTGACTGAATTTGCACAGCTATTAATGTACTGCATCAGCACAGAGCTAATACTTCCATTCATTAATCTAACAGTTATGATCTTAGCATGCTGACACTGCTATAGGCATCTATGCACAGATTCAGCCCAAGTTAACAATTAACACAACCGCTTCAAAGCAGTGCTTAAACACTAAAAAAGCAAAATAACACAACTGATGGAAACTACTGTGGATAAAACAGATGGTGGTAATAATCCTCCGCACGCACGTGCTGATGTCTGTGGAGATGGGGGTTAATTTAAAATTTCTGTCCTGCTTAACTCGCTTGCAAGAAACAGGTAGTTTAATGCCTGCTACTTTCAATCGCAGTGCAGATCTATCCAGACTGTTTCCAGCCTTATTACTTCTACTTTGCTTTGTCACTTTACTTCTTTTAAAATAAAATTCCTGACTATTGCTGCACATTCTCTGTGCTGTTGCTAGACTTTAC
>NW_010524413.1:0-2482 GCF_000687285.1 Phaethon lepturus | reverse complement strand
CCTGAGGATAACAGCTGCACTTCCATAAACACTAACAAGGCTCTGTGAAAACTGAATCTGTGGACACCTCTACCCACAAAATATTATCAGCTGAAATAATGTACACACGCTAATTTTGTTTAACTGATACCAAATTTGTGCACCACTTAAATCAGTAGAAAAATGCTTATTTATCAATTCAGCTTAAATGAGCAGACAAGGCTGTGGGGCAGATTCTGTGTACTCTCATACCAATGCAAGTCTCAAGTTAAATCAAATAATGCCTCTGAATTTGGCGCACCAAATGCACAAGAGCAGCAGAAGCCCTGGGAACTCAGGATAGGTACTGCCTGGTGCCTGCTCCTCAAAAGGAGCTCTAAGACACAGGAAAGGGACAAAATGACTGGGGCCAGCCTGTCTGGTGCAATTCCTCTTCCTTGCTCTGCAGAAAAGGATCCTTTCCAACAATTTCAGGAAGGCTACAAAAGCCTAGAAAAGGACCAGTGATTTGCATGAGAGACCAATCTTCCCCCTCTGGGAAGAAACAATGCAATTCTGGGAATCGTATGGTGAATACAAAATAAAACTACCAGGACAGCAGTTCTCTTTGCCATGACTCCAGCTGATCCTCCCTCCAAAGAACATAATGCCATGACAGGGAAGTAAAAGCATTTTTAAAGGCTTTCTAACAGCTACGAAACAAAGAGAAAGCAAACAAGTGGTTTCTTCAGAAAAGAAAGGGGCTAGAGGAAAAAAAGAAAGATACACCAATAGCAAATGGATCAGCCTGGACGTTTGTTTGGCATTTGCCATTCCAGAAGGATTTTGATATTTGAATGGAAGGAAGCAAAATTGAAAAGAGGAGGTTCAGAATAAAAGGAAGATACCGTATATCGTAAAGTTTATCAGTCACAATGAATAGTCAGGGTCATCTCTTGCATGGTTTCTGGCAGACATGTCTGCTGGATTTCAGTGTAACAGTCTTGCAGTGCCTCCAAAGAGGGGCAGTGAGTGTGTGACACCTCCAACCACCAGATCCCATTTCTCCAACCTCTATATCTCATTCAAGATGGGCATCTTCTGTTATTGCTTCAGATCAGCAAGCAAGATCAACTTCTCGCACACACACGAAGAAAGAAATTGAAAAGCTTGTCTTTCGTATTCTCTTCTAACTGCATTAGTTACTGTAAGTTGTAAGATAGGGTATTAAAACAAAAAAAAAGCATGGTCCTTTTAATTCAGTTTCTTTTTACACTAAAAAATATCACTATGCTTTATGAACAGGTTGAGATCTCTCTTCCCATTATTATTTAATAATCACAGCCTGATAACTAAGACAAAATTTATGTTGCATTGTGGCAGGCAAAAGTCTGTGGAGATCTAAAAGAAAGCATGCCATGCCAGGCTATGTTTTTGATCTGGGGGTGGGAGTGTCGATGGGAGAGAGGATTTAACAATCTTTTATGAAATATGTTGTTTAGCTGCACTTAATCCTCTGCTAAAATAGAATTGTTTCTGTGTGTAAAAACCTGACACATATACTACATCTCTTCAGCAGAGAGCAGTGTCACAAAAAACTGTGCAGAACTGTGGCACCAGTTAAAAATGTTATTTTTACAATGTTAAATTTCTCACTACTATGAGTCCTTTGAAGAAGGTGCCAAATGATCAGTTATGCAGTTGGGAGTTCCTACACAGACCACAAAAACATCGTATCATAACTAGGCCCCAACAAGAAAAAGCTACCATCTGAGCAGGCTGATGGCCCCCCATTTTTAGCTGAGATACCCATTATTCGCTTATTTGTTTTATTCTCTGTGAACACAAACTGTAACTAAAACAATGTGTCACAGGACTAGGTTACCATCCAGTTCTATAATTACTTAGTAAAATAGTATTAAAAATGGCTCTATAAACACAATATTGCTAAAGTTCCCAGAGTAGGCAAATTCCTCAGCTACTTTATGGAGTTTTGCTCAGATAAAGATACAAAATTGCAAACGGCAATAATTTTTCAACCATAACTAAAACATAGGATAAAAAAAAATCACTTTCAGCTTACTGACTTAATTAAATGTCACTGTGTGCAGATAGAGTCTCAGCTTATTTACAAAAAGTGCAGCTAAGCTGCCTTCTTTTATCTACACATACAGGTTTTCAGATGTTGTCTCTGACCTAGTATGTGTTTCCCAGAATTTAAATATGAAAACAGTAATTTGCTGCATGTCTAACTCCTTCCTCCTTCTATCAAGTATATAATTCTCTTTTCCTCTTTCTTGATAAATTTCCTCCCATTTTTCACCTTTTCTCTACTCCTTCCCTCATTTCTGGCATCTCATTTTCCTTTTGCTGTTATAGAATTGTAGAATCATTTAGGCTGGAAAAGACCTTTAAGATCAGCAATTCCAACCATTCCCCTAGCAATTCCAAGTCCACCACTACATCCCGTCCCTAAGCACCACACCCCTAAGCGCCACACCTACATGTCTTTTAAATACCTCCA
>NW_010524412.1:2383-2689 GCF_000687285.1 Phaethon lepturus | reverse complement strand
GTCCCAGCTCGTGCCGCTGGAACCGAGCATAGCCGGTGCGGTTTTTCACCAGTGGCCCCCACCCGCCGCCCGGCCTCCGCACCTGCCAGGCTCAAGGGCAGTCACCAAGCCAGCGGTGCCACATCTCGCAGGGACTTTGACTGGCATCAGCTGTTCCCCTGTCACCCTGCCCCCTCCACGGCAGGGCACCCTACTGCAGGAGGCTCCCCTGGCCTGTCTGTATGGGGTCATCACAGGGCCTGGCAGGCAGAGTACATTAGTACACTGTTAACTCTGAGCCCTACTGATGGACAGTGACGTTATGAG
>NW_010524412.1:1688-2049 GCF_000687285.1 Phaethon lepturus | reverse complement strand
GGGGTCATCACAGGGCCTGGCAGGCAGAGTACATTAGTACACTGTTAACTCTGAGCCCTACTGATGGACAGGTACGTTATGAGACTGTTCTGCTGCTGGTGGTTTTAACAGAAACCTCTCATATAATCTATCATTCTCCCCATGAGCCGAGTGACCCTCACAGCTGCCAAACTCACCACCCCGGCCAGCAGCTTCTGTGGTGCTGTTACCTGCCGTCAGTACAGAAATCAGCTGATTGCATGTTAAACAGGGAGAGTGAGAAGAGCTGAGAGCCTCTGCCAGATTCGGTGCAGCAGGCTGGTGGTGTTCTTCAATGCCCCACAGTCCTGCTGGGTACCTGCGCAGGAGCGTGCAGACACAC
>NW_010524412.1:1214-1597 GCF_000687285.1 Phaethon lepturus | reverse complement strand
GGGGCACCAGCGGGCTCTTCCCAGGGGCCCCCCCCAAAAAAGCTTCCAGCCCCTCCAGCCTCAACCACCAGCAGGTCAAACATCTGTAAGGATGGCCCTGCCTCGCTGAGGGGTTGGAGATGTGCCCGCAAAGTGTGTAACGGAGGTGAAGTCCCGGGGAGGGTCCGGATCTGGACAGGGCATAGTGCATCGGCCGTCCCGACGGGCTCATCTTGGGCGCGCTCCAGCCCACGCGTGGCGAGCGCTTAAGGCGAGGTGGGCAGATCTGCCCGGTGAGCAACGCTCCCTTGTGGCACTGGGTTTGTGGATGTTCAGCGGGGTGTTGCTTTGGGACGTCGTTCGGACCTGGGCAGGCATCCGGCCCCGGAGCTGCCGTGCGCGCG
>NW_010524412.1:443-686 GCF_000687285.1 Phaethon lepturus | reverse complement strand
GCATCGGCAGCGAGGGGCTGAGCGGCACCGTCTGCATTGCCGGCGCTTCCCGCTTGCTTGGAGCGAGCTTGAGAAAGAAAAGTTTGGTGGCGAGCTCGAGCAAGAGGCATCGTCTCACGGGAGCTTTGGCCTGAATTGGAACGACTCCCGATGGCTCTGTCGAACATCTCCCTGTGGATTCGGGATGCCTGGGCAGTAGGTAAATGGGGCTGCTGGCATGGAGTGGGGGTGGCTCGGGGAGAT
>NW_010524412.1:0-264 GCF_000687285.1 Phaethon lepturus | reverse complement strand
AAGCCCAGCTCCCCTTGGAGCAAACTCCCCTTGCCTTCGGCCCCGGTCCTTATACACCCACAGTGACTGCGGTGTCCTAAGCCTGAACACTCGCTCGCGCTCAAGAAGGCTCTGCAGGCTGACACAGGGGTAGCAGCACCTGCTGCGGCTGATGGTGCTGGCTTGCACCCCTGCCTCAGTTTCCCCCCAGCAGCGAGGCTGGCCAGGCTTGGGTCAAGAGTGCTGGGGGTGCGTGGGACAGAGCCAACCCTCCGGCTCTGCTCT
>NW_010524411.1:1280-1902 GCF_000687285.1 Phaethon lepturus | reverse complement strand
ACCTTAGTGATTCTGTGATTCTGTGATAATCGGGGTGAAGAAGGGTGCAGTGCTCTGCCTAAAGGAGCAGCTGCCCAGCCCCTCTGCCAGGAAGGTCATCTTTAACGGTGCTGAGGGGTGTCTGACCTCTTTAATGCCAGAAGCTCAGATTTTCTCCCTGAAAAAGCTGCTACAAACCCCTTTGATGCTCACTGCCGGCAGCGTGATGCTCCAGCAGGCGAGTCGTGGATGCTCCTGCCCGACCAGGCAGCAAGCGGTTAAATCGGGACCTCCTGCAATAAATCCCTGCAGTTAGAGGCTGAAAAATAATTCATCCTGTCATACCTGTGCTCTGAATTTCTTGTGGCCAGCAGAGAGAGCTGCTCGGCTTCCCACTGTCTTGGGCAGCCAGGGCCCATCCCCAGAAGAGCAGAAACCAGCCCCAGACTGTACCCAGTAATCCCAGTAACACCAGGAGACTGGGGAGGGGGACCAGACCTCGCTGCAACTTGCCGCTGCGTCCCTGAGGGGCTTCACCCCTGGAAATCCCTGGGGCTCCTGGGTCAGGCTGTGCCTGGGGGGCTGGAGCATCCCGCTTCCTCGGTGGGAGCTGGGCTACCGCGACCTCGGGCTCTCCTAATAA
>NW_010524411.1:535-1170 GCF_000687285.1 Phaethon lepturus | reverse complement strand
CCCCGAGGCTGCTGCCTTTCCACGCTGGCTGCTCGGAGGCCGTTTTGTTGAGGGATATTTTAATAGCGTTTGGGGATGGGAAACTCCTACAGCCGCGAAGGACCTTATTTGGTTCTTTTATTTATGTCTCGGCGATGACGCTGGGTCAGCCCCCGTGACATTTTTGCCCGTTTCTCCCGTGGAAGATCATATCCATGTTTATCTGCTGCCACAAGGCAACCCCTGAATGCCATTCCCATGATCTAAAGAGCAAAAGCCTTCGACGCAGCAGCACGGGGGATTGCATAATTCGCCACCTAATCGGGCATGTGACACGTTAAAAATAATCGTCAAAGATCATTCAATAAGGCCAGGCTGTAGTGAATTCATCGCCTCTAAACTGGGAGCTGGTCTCATCGCCGGCTCCTGCCTGCGTGGTGACCCGTGGATCGTATTGCGGCGCGTAAGGGCATATTTGCTAAAGGTCTGCGTCCAGCGGGGTTTACCCGCGGCGGAACGGAGCCACCGGCCAGCGTGCTGGGGTGGCCAGGCAGGACAACCGGCAGCACGTAGTAACGGGTCCAGAAAGCCCTGGGTAAATGTCAGCATCGCTGTGCTGGTGGGGCAGAGCTGGAGAAGGCACGGTGCTGCGGGAG
>NW_010524411.1:0-493 GCF_000687285.1 Phaethon lepturus | reverse complement strand
GGACAGCCCCTGCCATTTCCAGGCTGCTTTTGGGTAGGGAGGACGTGGAATCTGCAGCTCTCGTGACCTGCAGAGGTAGCAGGGGAGAAAGGGATGCGCAAGGCTGCACGAGCATCCTCGGGGCTCGCTGCTGCCGGTCGTCCAGGCTGCGCAAGCGGAACCTCTGTCCCGGAGGAGTTGAAAGCCCAGCGTGTCCGAACCCACCCAAGTCTTTCGCGTCTTTCAAGGAGTTCCCTGAATTTTCCCTGCCCTTCGCCCAGCTAATAACAGCTGTATGTTTAAACAATGATCTCCTCCTCCTAAACCGCTGCCTCCCTCCTACCCGGCCCCGCAGCAAAGGAGTTCGGGGTGGGCTTTGCACTAGCCCAGCCGTTTCCAGGTGAGCTCTCTGGGGTGACACAGACGACTGTTAATTCATGGAAAGGGCAAGAAATGGGGCGACATGGGTGGAGTCCCCGTGGAAGAAGGGACTCTGTTAAACAGCCCCTGTTGT
>NW_010524410.1:2122-16731 GCF_000687285.1 Phaethon lepturus | reverse complement strand
ATTGCTGACGGGAAGAAGGAGGAGAAGGAGAAAAGACCCCGTCCGCAACTTGCGGGAGAGGCACAGCCGGCCCCTCCGCCAGCACTGCCCCCGCCCCCCTCCCGCGGCTTCGGCGGCGAAAGGAAGCGGCTCGGGGGGGTTTTTTCGGGGTGAACGACGGAAGAAGTTCACTTGCAGACGTGAGGCTGCCCAAAATGCCGGCCTCTTCAACAAGCGACCGGGGGGGTTACTGGCTCAGTGAGAAGGGCAACCCTGCATTTCGGTACACGACATGGAAGACGAGAAAGATACTCGCCTTCTGGAGCCACACCAGCAGAGACTTTTCAAACAGCTACCATCACACTACATTTTTATTGGTGGGGTGGAAGCCTGTTTCCCAGTAATTGTACTTGCTTGTTTCAACCATCAAAAATGAAGAACGTGACCTGCTAGAAGCCAAGCGCTCTGCCCCATAGGGTTAGCTTACCCCACCTTCACTTCTGCCCCCATCCACCTTGCAGAACTTTCAATTCTACAGACAGGAATGTCACATTTGAACATTTGTAATCTAAAACATTAAAAGAATTTAATCACATATCTAATTAAAATGGTCTGATGTCTCCAATATTTTTGTGATTATTATTCTGGTTGTAATACCAGAATAAACAACATTACAACCACATCATACCCATACTCACATTAAAAAGCTCTGGGGGGAAAAAAAAGCAAATTAATAAACACAAGTCCATACTTAAGCTTGCATTACTCTGCACATTGACAAAATGCTCCGAGACCCTTAAAATTCACAGACTGAAAATAGACAACAACCCACACACATGCTAACCGAGGCATTCATGTGATACATCAGCAAACAGTGCCTGTTACAGCTTTGGCCAAACCCAAGCACTTCAAATAATCAGTATCTAAAGACAAGAAATTGTAAACTGACTACATAATTGCTTGGATTTGAAAATTATGTTATTACGTATTGTATGCATACATTCATTTATGTTTACTGTATGATCTTGTACTGGTCCTATCTTGTAGATACAGATAAGAAAATTATTTTACATGAGATTTCCATCATTAGTTCTGTTGTAATGAAATAGTTACGTAAGATGTGCATATTGTTTTTCCTTTTTTTCCCCTCCAGCAGGTAACGTAAAATTATTGTTCCCTGATCTACTATTCTCAGTCATTTTAAGTGTTTTGCTTCAGTAAAATGTGTCATACATTAACTACACTATCACATAATCTGCAGATGCATTTTTGTCGAACTACACAAAAGGAAGAAAAAATGCTCTCAAGAGCTAAAAATGGATATGCAAGTCACTAGACATACTGCCACAGCATAACACTTTAAAACATCTTGCACATATGTGTCTGTATACACACAAACACACAATTTACATAACCAAGGGGTCCCAGTGAAATTACTGAGGCTATTCATGCTTAGCGAAGTTAAGAATAGTGCATGCCTGCAGCACCAAGGCCCAGCTTCAGCTTCATTCACACATGAAGGGAATTAATTTTAGTATATATGCCTCCACCTCTGTAAGTGTGATAGACACACAACTATTTCAGTTTTCAAATGCATTAGTTTCTTAAATAATTTTCCAAGTATGTTCTTAAGGAAGTTACTTCTTTTATTAGCCAATGTTACAAGCCATGTACTGTAAATGATCTTTTTGAGCACAGAGTAGGACGTAAAGAAATACTGGATTTACTTCACAGAGCTGTTAATATATTAAATCTTAAAAATACGGATCCAATACAAACCTTGAGAAAACACTAGAATCTCCATAGCTGGAAAAACAAGTGAGAATGAAGGAAGAAAAAAAGAAAAAAAAAATCAAACCATATGAGCATACAGCAAAATATATTTTAAAAGCTTAAAGACTGTCTTATCTCCAAGACAGAGGGAACCCTTGAGCCACAGACACTCAGTTCTCAATTACTGGTATCTTTTACGGAGTTAAAGAGACATCTCCATTTGCTGTCATCTATACAAGGAAATGCTTTCTGAAGAGTGGCCTTTTACAATCCCCTTTTCAACAAGAGCAACTGCATCTTTAAGACCATAGAACCATGGAATAGTTTGGGTTGGAAGGGACCTTTAAAGGTCATCTAGTCCAAGCCCCCTGCAATGAGCAGGGACATCTTCAACTAGATCAGGTTGCTCAGAGCCTCGTACAACCTGCCCTTGAAGGCTTCCAGGGATGGGGCATCCACCACCTCTCTGGGCAACCTGTACCAGTGTTTCACGACCCTCATCATGAAAAACTTCCTCCTTAGACCTAGTCTAAATCTACACTCTTTTAGTTTAAAACCATTAGCCCTCGTCCTATCCCTACAGGCCCTACTAAAAAGTCTATGCCCATCTTTCTTAGAAGCCCCCTTTTAAGCACTGGAAGGCTGCAGTAAGGTCTCCCTGGAGCCTTCTCTTCTCCAGTCTGAACAACCCCCCCTCTCTCTGCCTGTCCTCACAGGAGAGGTGTTCCATCCCTCGGATCATTTCTGTGGCCCTCCTCTGGACCCGTTCCAATAGGTCCATGTCTTTCCTGTGCTGAGGGCTCCAGAGCTGGACGCAGGACTCCAGCTGGGGTCTCACCAGAGCAGAGTAGAGGGGCAGAATCACCTCCCTTGACCTGGTGGCCACGCTGCTTTCAATGCAGCCCAGGTTACAGTTGGCCTTCTGGGCTGCGAGCCCACATTGCCAGCTCATGATCAGCTTTTCACCCACCAGTACCCCCAAGTCCTTCTCGGCAGGGCTGCTCTCCATCCCTGCATCCCCCAGCCTGTACTCATACTGGGGGTTGCCCCGACCCAGTTGGAGGACCCTGCACTTGGCCTTGTTGAACCTCATGAGGTTCACACGGTCCTGTTCCTCGAGCTTGTCCAGGTGGCATCCCGTCCCTCAGGCGCATCAACTGCACCACTCAGGTTGGTATCATTCAGCAAACTTGCTGAGGGTGCACTTGATCCCACGGTCTATGTCATTGATGAAGATACTAAACAGTACTAGCCTGTTAGATCTTGAACATCCAGAAGTGGTGTGACTTTCAGAGTCATTATGCACTCTCACCATTTACTTTTGCCTATGAAAACAAACCTAAGCACCTCTGAACTCTGAACTTTCCACATCCTTTGATTTAAGAAGTACAACAGAAATCCCCAAGCACTCTCAGTTCCTTATTTCAACAGCACCTGGAAAGAATCTGTAATCTTATCGCAAGGATCTAAATAAAAAGTCATTCACAGCAGGAAGATGTAGAACAATTTGTGTAACCTGAAGAAAATTATTACAGAATGAACTGTTAGTGTATTTATTATGTCGATTATAGAAGACAAGACTGTAAATTCAACTAATATTTGAAAGAATATTAAATAAAGGACATTAGCACGGTCTGGAAGATTACCACTAATTTAAGAGTTTGATGTGGTTACTGAAGGCCTGGAATGTCTTAGAACTGATAATAAAAACTGGTCATAGCAAAGAAGTGGCTAACTTGTTGGCCTAAACTTGTTCACTGGATTACAGCACTTGCAAAATTTCTATACAAGTCTAAAATTCAATCCAAGTTGAAAAATATGAAGGATGTTACTAGTTGGAGGGCATATCTGATAAACTTTAGATATGAGGGAAAATAATGACAACAATTCTGCAAGTGTAAAACAGGTACAGCTTGTATTTACTACATAAAATTTCAGGAGTCTACCTAATATTAAATGGTAACAGCTCTTCCAAGGTCACTGCTTATAGACTGGCTGCCAAATACAGTCCTTTCTTTGGCTAGTCTTAAAAAGCAGAACAGTCATTTTCCCTTCTCAATTACCAGCAGCTTGTGTTCTTACTGTTCATAACCCTACCACTGTGTGCATTCCCTTTCCTGGAATACAATGAAAAGTGGGGGGTTTTCAAGAGAGAGAAGGAGAGAGAGAGAGAGAGAAGGATACTATGCATACTAACCTGACCTAGTTAAACCAGTCTTTTTTTTTAGTATCTAAAAGTCTGTACAATTTCATCTTTCCAAATTACTCTTCTACCTGGCCTGACTTTAACTGTCTGATAATTTTATGTTCAAAAGAATATGACAGTTATTTCTGTTGTGAAGTTGAGCAAATTCCAAAACTGCAGTTAGCGAAATGGTGTCTCTAGTTGACTAGATATTTTGGGTATGATGGAGTATATAACGTTATGAACACTTATTGTAAAACTAAGTTTAGGCCTTACAATAGCCTTATTTGCCGTGACCGAGAATCCCTTAAAATTGCCATTTTAGTATATAGAACAGCTTATATATAAACAGCAGGTTTGTACAGCAGCTTGCTTTCAAGGAGATTTCATCACAGTAATTATAGACTAAGGCCTCAATCCCAGAAAACTTCCATACCCAAGTAACTTCACACATCTGAGTGCTCCCATTGTTCTCAACAGGCACGTACTGTTGTTAACCATCACTTAGATGCATTTATCTTTGCAGAAAAGGGCTTTAAGTCCACTGTTCTAGAAATATCACAATGGGTGACACACCTTTAAATCATACTGAGAATGAAGAAAGATACTTTAATCCTCTCTCCACACCTTATCTTTTCCCTTTATAGGGAGAGAGAAGAAACACATTCAAGATGAAGTATTTGAAAATATAAGAACAAGTCAGAGGCTAGACAAATCAGATACACGCAGGGAAAGGTGTTTTGAGGTGACAGAACAAGGCCAATGAAAAGAAGGGGAGTATCACAGAGGTGTGATGGCCTGCTTACCGAAGGTTGGAGGGAGGGCCTTAATTCTGAAGCACTATTCCACTATTTCATATTAAAAAGTAACCTAGGTTTAAGGAAGACAGTCAAACACCTTGTTACATATAAACCAAACATATTCTGTCAATTCCCTCAATGACTTGGTTTATTTTGGTGACAGAAAATGTAATTTCATTGCACCAGGTAATGAAAAATAAAATCGTGTCTTTTATGGAATTCCAAATCTAAGATTTGGGATGCTGAACGTTTTCATTAAAGTAACAAGAGATTCCAAAAATGTGTCTGATAATTCCAAATGTTAGTGTGACTCTTAACTGTCATATTCTTTCATATTATTATTCAAAACAAAAAGCTTCTCCTTCAGCAGAGATAGAAGATAATGTTCTCTTGAAAAACGCTATGTAATGGAGCACTCCTCAAAACAGCTACCATCTCCAACCATTCTGAAAAGAATTTAACTCATATGCACCCTCAGCTGAAGGTTGGGCATGAAAGCATCCATTTATAACAGGGTGCCCAAAGAACACATAAAATGTCTGAAAACCTACTGTGTCCCATTTCTCTTCCTTCCATTCCTTTTCTTTCCAGCTTTATTGTCCTGCCTTTTTTTCCCAATTTCTTCTTTCATTTACCCTCTTCTCAATCCATGCAGCCAAATTAAACCCAGGTCTAATCCCTCTTCCAGCCTGAATTCTCCTCATGCTTAACTTGTCTCAGTTTACTTATCTTGCAGTCCCTTCCATCTGACTTTGTTCACTCTGCATAAAATCATACAACTTTCTCATCTAGGTCACACAGAGCCAGCAGTGGGAACACTAAAGATGATAAAAGAAGAACAAACACCCTTCTCCCAGTTTTGGTAACCAGACGTGGTCCAGGATGAAATAACTCAAAGACACAATCACAATGAGGCAGACAGACAACAACAGGAAAAATTTTAGACCAAATGTAATGTAAAAGCAGAAGAAAACAAATTTATAACATATGCTGTTGAGTTGTTCAAGGCAGATGAGGTTTAAACAAAACAGGAATCAAAAAAACCCAGAGGAATGAGCTTAGCAGTAATACACAATAAGATTTTCTCTACTTGCATTTTATTATACAGGGAAAAAAATAGCTTCTTAATCACAGTTTCTTTTTTCATAATTGTTTGTTTCCCACAAATTAGTTATTTAATTTTGCTTACAATCATTTCACCCAGCAGAGAACACTTTATTCCAGGATCTAGCCTAATAGACTTGCTTCTTCACTGGCCAACCACAGGTTCTTGAATTATGCTTCCACAAGTATGGTATGACTTCCAGTGGTGCTTTTACTCACTGTCCAGACACAGAAGATGGTAATTGAAGTCAAATCCAACCAGCAAACAGAATGCAGTAGAACAGGTCATACAGCCACAGGCATGTTGTGTAATCAATTCTGAGACTGACTTCCCCCCGGGGTAGCTGAACCTTCACTAATAATCAGTGAAATACAAGTAAAGGCTCCCCACTGCCATGCAGAACTTTAGGACAGGAGAAGAAATAGACAGAAAAAAGGGGAAATAATGAAATCATGATGCAACATTAATGCCTAAGACCGAAAATAAACTGGGGGTAAAAATAGAGTGTTTGGGCCCTAAAGACTGCTTTGATATCTTGGCCCAAAAACACTGAAGGTAAGACTACTCCAGTTTTCTTTTCACTGCTTTCTAGGGTTGTCCACCACACTCTTCTGGATCTATAACCCAACGATGCTGTAAGAAAATCCTTGAGATCAACAGACTACATATAGCTATCAGCTGAGACAGGTGGGGTTTTTTCCCTTTACAGGTTTTTTTTGTTTGTTTAAATTGGTCAGCTCTACACTGACATTAAAAATATCTACTTTTACTGTACTAATCATGCAAGGAGGACTTGGAAAGAAAAGCAAGCTATTTTCTGCAAACAAGTTGCTTTCTCTGATTCTCTAAGAGCCTCTTAACTACTTCGTATCTTTTTTCTGTTGTTGTTTTTTTTTGTTTTTTTTTGTTTGTTTGTTTTTTACAGGGTAGGCTTTTATTAAGAAAGTCAGTCCTGCTGCATTTTCACCTTTGCATATGTGTCCTTTCCTCACACTCAAATCTGCTAAAACTCTAATTATGACATCAACAAAAAGATTTGGCAAACATAGCAGGAAGTGATCCTGGCTTACTTTGCAGCTTTCTTAAAGTTCACTTGCCCCTTTTCTAGGGCTCACCAAAATTCTGCTACCAAGGTCATTCTACTTTGTTACCAAGGTCATTCTACTTTTCTGCTTACCTAAATGCATATAAGGAAATAGGTTTTATCTGCTAGATTGCTGTTGTTCTGTTTTAGGATTGTTTATTTTTGGCCACTATTTCCAACTTGCTGTTCAAAGTATGTGCAGGGGATAAAATTACAGCACCAACATGTATTCCTCCCTAGATATGCCATATATATTAAGCTTACTTTCTATCTTCAAGAAAATTACATCTTTCCATACGTACATAAGCTGTGTGAACATAGTGCCATTAGCAATTTTGTATGTTGTTAATACATAATACTATACTATGCCAGGCATATTTGAATTCCATGAAACTATGAGCTCATTACTTAGTTGTCAAAATAAGACTTGCTACTCTGTTTCCACGACACGCCCATCTTCCAAATACTGTATGAAGTTCTGACCCCTCAAGTTACAGATATTAGGAAAGGATCAGAAAGGGGCGCTAAAACGGATCCATAGCACAGGATAGCTGCAAGGTCCAACGGAGCAAACATGAAGTCCTTAACCCGGAAAAGAGATAAGTGAGGAGGGAAAGAAATAAGTAGCAATGGAAATCAAATTTTCACCATCTATTCTAATAAAGGAGTTCTTGTTTTAGACGATCAAGACCACTACAAATGACAAGGGCAAGGACGACGAGAATTTTTTGTTAATGAGGATACACTGTATACAGGTGTAACAAAATAATAAGCTATAAACAGTTTGATACCTCACACTAGTGATTAATAAAATATACCTGCTCACTGATTTGCTGTAATTAAATCACTGCTCTGATGCAGTTCTTTTTGGTGGGAAACAGGATTTTAATCCATGATTCTTTCCCCTCTCCTCTTAAAATGTGGGAGAGGGACTGCCACCTTTCACAGTGACTGCACCACGCTATCCATGTGTTAATCCTTGTTAGCTTCTACATGCATATGGCCAGTGCATGATAGGCCTTATCAGAGTATGTGTATTTGGCAAGACAATCAAGTCATCCTAGTTTCGGGTCACCTTGTCCTAGTTTCATATCAAACCTTTTTGTATCAACAGCAGTTTCCTAAAAACCCTGTGTATCAGCAGAAACATTTTTCACAGCTGCAACTATCAACAAAAAAAAAGAGAGCGCTTAAGCATTTGTGCTGCACAAGGGTGAGTGACAAGGAAGTCCATGTGTCAGTCCATGCTAACACATAGGCTGGTGTTAGCCTAGGCAAGACTCTGTCACTTACAGCTTCTCAGCAGTATTTATACTGGGATTTAGGTTCTAAATAAAGCAAAGAAGGTGGTTCTTCACAGGAAACGTAGCTAAGCTTGCCAAAGGATGGTGCGGATGCTAAAGAACTGCTTCAAGAAGTCGTCAGTACAAGAAAAATCCACTGATAAGAACTAAAATTCTAAAAACCACCATCCAGTTGAGAGAAGCCCTCAGCTATACAAAACTGCTGTACAAGAACTCAGATGACTATCAGTTACTCACCCTGTTCTTACTCTACCTTAAGCATGGACTTTTGACCCCTATGAGAGACAGGATGCTGAGTTAGGTGGATTTGTCGCTTGACTCAGGACAGCTGTTCTTGTGTTTCAGGGACATCATGATATCCTCTTCCAGAATAACATTTTTGTTTAATCCAAGCAGATTAAGAGCTTTCATGTTAAAACGCTAGTAAGCAAGAATATTCTCAAAGGTAGAAAACAAGAGTGCAGCCTGACATCAACTTGATTAAAATCGTATCTGACTCCTTTGGCCAACTTGAGAGAACAAATCAAAAGTAAAACGAATAAATAAAGTATTATTAAAGCTGTAGTGAAATTTGTTTATTTAATACCTAAAGACTTTATGGTCATATTAGACTATGTTTTATTGTACGCTTCAAACTCTTCTTTCTACATACCTACATATATGCCATCACATTTCCTCTGCTTTTATTCCTTCATCTTATGCTATCCATACAGCATGCCTGGGATAAGGACAGACTTACGATAACATCACAACAGGCTGTGAAGGCAGTAATAACTGCTTCAGCAACATCTGTTAACACAGCCAGTGTGCTTTAAGCACTTCAGCAGAGCTGCAGAAGGAAACCAACATGATTATATAATATGAAAAGATGAAAAAATTAATTACTAGTATTATGACTCATCTTATTCCAGATTATCAGGCTGGAAATGCATATGCTTGCATGTTTTGGAAGATGATGAAATCTAATTTTGTAAATATGACTTTGGCAGGGAAGACTGGTAAGACCACTCAAGGACTGTTGGTAGGGTTCAGTTCTAAAACTAATACAATTCTCATATCTTATAACAAGTCTTCAAGACCTGACCACGGCATTAGTGAGAAACTGAAATGGTCAATATTTGGTTTTAAACATTTAAGAGAACAAGAAACTAATTGGTTACTAAAACTCTACATATACACTACCATAATTTCAGTCCCTCAGGAAGTCTAATGCCATACCAAACCAATTACAACCTGAAGGCCCAGACTAACACTGTTAACACCATTACAGGCTGTTCAACTAAAACAGTATCAAGTGGATTTTCATTTTGGATAATAATTACCCTAAACAAACCAAAAACAAAACCAACAAATCTGAGTTCAGGAAAAATCACTATCACTATGAACAGGTAAGATGCAAAGGACATTTCAAACACCTGGAACTTACTGATTCAATAATGACATCCAATAACTAAGATAAAACCCTTAGCCTAAGAATCTTCCAGTCATTTTTTTTTGTTTTCTGCCAGGAATTTTGAAATCCTCAAGCAAAGAAATTTTTTAATTAGCCCAGTTATCCATTATGTAAACATAATGTATAACAAACTGTGTTACAGATAGATGGACAAAATTAACTTCATGCATTACTAATAAAAAAGTAAAAGAAAAGATGGTTCTGTATGTCAGATATCCTGTGTTCAGCTGCATTAGTAATAGAAGCATAGGCAAGGTGTCTGCAGCTCTAACAGTCCAACAAAAAAAAATTATAACCAGTTACTGACAATTTAACTATTCAAAATAAACTAGCTGTGCCTCATGCTTGCCCTTGTAATCAGAGCAAGTCGTTACCCCATGCTTCAATTTGCATGGCATCATTTGGGAGCAAATAGGCTCCTTAATGAAGAAGAACAATGAGCCCTTTAATGCAAATATTGCTAGCTTGAAAAATAGTTCGTATGTAACTTCGGAAAGAGACATGTTAAACTGCCATAATGACTGCTCAGTCAAGTCAGCTTTATACCATATGCATGGAAAACACAATGACAATGGTGCAAAATTACTTTGAAGATCCTTCTTCGTATCAGCTGTGGACAACAAGAAGACTCTGCTAATGCAACTTCCACATATAAAGAATGTATCAAGAAAGTAATTTTTTTTTATACAGGAAATAAGTTATTTTATTCTTTTCTTTGTATTCTTTCTTTTCTTTATAAACTGTGATAGCTAAATAGAATGTTGTTGGATAAGAAACCTATGTCTAGATCTTGTGTGAATGGTTAACATCTGATGTGGTACAAATTTCTTGATTATATAGAAACACCTGCACTTGCTGAAAATCACATTCTGTTCCTCAAATAATGCCATAATATTAGTTCACTATATCATATTTTTAATGTCAGTATTTAGGGCTCTGAAAATGGATTGGTTTGGTCTCTCACTTTAGGCAAAGGACTCCAACTTATGGGTAAGGACAGTTTAGGAGAGCTGCGGTGTTTTACACTGTGACCTGTTGGCATATTCTTTTTTTTGGTGGCACTACTATCTCTGAAAGGAGATAGTAGCGGCTGTAGCAGCAGCTTTTGAATTACCAATTTACAGGTTGTCATATTAAGGTTAACTATTGCCAATTTTATGTTAACACCATATGCCAGACTGTAAACTGTCTCCACAGTGAAGTCACAATATAAGCAACTAAGCTCCTTCAACTGATGCAGGAATCACTATAGCTATTGAAAAGAACACCAAGCTCATTCAGGACTCAGACTCCCACAGACAGATCAAAGTACCTTGAGATGTAAACACCACTGAGATCATTTGTTTGCAAACCATTTTTACTGCAAATAAGGTTTAATCATCTGATTTCAGTCAGTGCCTTGAAAATTTTGCAGTCTGACAACATTACAAGAATCCACCTCCTTCTGAGCATGTCCTACACTTAAATTAAAAAACAGTTAAAACTGATGCAGTCCTCTTCTACATCATATAAACACCCCACAATTCTGAGTATAATTATGGAGATCTCTCAGTTTTACCTACTACTTGGCTAACCCTGAGTCATAAAAGGAAGAAGTTTGAACTCTTGAAGAGACTTGTTACACCCTTCAGGCCCAGCTAGTAGCCAAGAATTGTATGTGTCTCAAACTTTCGAGACAGGCAAGGCAAGCCTATGCTGAGAGAGAAAGAATGGATTAGACATTTCATCTTCTCATTCATATTCCTCAGTTAAAATATTAATCTCATAATATATTTCAATTCTGGAGATTATACTTCTGTTTAGAAAGAAAATATTTTTTCCCCTGTTAAAGCCGTGGAAAACAATGAACTACCCTACTGTAACAATTTTTTAAAAAAACAAATAGTATAGAACCCCTATAAAATTTAAACCAGTAAATATCAGCTTATATGACTTAAGCTTCTCAATGGTAAGTATAAGATGTTTAAACTGACCTAACAAGAAGCAGGGCAAACAGTCTAAAAATAAAACATAGATAAGTCTTGATGAAAATGATCCACACAGATTGCATATACGGAAGAACATTGCATGTACAAGCATTGGCAAGACATCCTCCCTACAAAGAGGCAGATACTTCTGTTATCAGTATAGTGCCACTGTACTTCTCATTAGACAGCAGTTCAAGGAAAAACACCAACTTCAATCCTACAAAGAGATTAGTTTTGATAAGGAACAAAAGCAAGTTTTCACCAAAGTTGACAGGCAGTATCCCTTCTAGGCAGGGCTTTGGTGCAAGCCATCCAAGCCTCCACATGCATAGCAATTTCATTATTTAGCATGTTAAAACGCTCAGAGAATTTATAATTTCACAATACCTCCTTGTTTGCCTTAATACTGCCACTAAAACTCTGAAATTTATGCAAAGAAAACAGCTACTGGAGAACAAAACAAGCATATGATATACTATAGATACAGATATATATATATATAAATACTATACATATATATTTATATAACATTTGTATTTACTATATAACACCACATATTCACAATGTCTGTATTCTTCTCAGATGACACAGTGAAGAACAGGTAACATACATGCTTTCAGATGATGTTACGAGAAACAAGATTGTTGTACTGCATTGTTTTTAACATAATGGTGAATCCCCCACATGGGACTACACAGAATCATTCAAATTGCAAATCAGAAGTGACACTAAAAAGCCCAATCTCTGTCAACTAAATATTAAAGATACCTAAAAGACTAGGTGATAAGACTTTCTGAAAACTGGTTCCAGTTAACATTCACTTTTTTAGTCCCATATGAAAGGTTTTCGCACATTAATTAGCGGTATGTATCATTAGAATTCTTTCCCAATATCATCCAATTTCCACATGCTTTCAACAGAAGGCATATTCACCACTGAATAACAGCCTCAATGGCTCTGCAAGCCCCCATTAAGTACTTAAGTATGAGCAGTAATGTGAATGACAGTACTGTGCCAGCGTTATAGAATTGCTGTCCTGATAGTCAAGGGACTTACCAAGCCTACGGAAATGAGCAGACTTCTGTTAACTTACTGCCCTCTGAATAAGGGAGGTATAGTCACTGTGATGATCATTTTCATCAAGACTTATAAATAAGTCATATGTAAGTCATAAGACGACAATTATTTTAGAAATTCCGTATTGTTAGCTTTTTATCTGCATAATGTATGTGCAGTTTATGGTTCAATTTTCATTAGCTGAAAAAGAAGGGAAAAATCCCAAAGATAATTTCTTAACCTTCATTTTCTCCTTACTGCATGATTTCGATTTTTTAAACTCTGTAATTCTGTATTTTATTACATAAACTGTAAAATGATGATGAACACTCTATTGACCATGGCAACTTAACCAGACCGGATAAGTTGCTGTCTGTGCTCATTTGTACTCCAAGCTTACATTCTGCAGCTATGCAGCTTTGAATTTAACTACCTTACTTCCAGAATCATTTTAAGTACAGATACATTATTGCCATTTTGTTCATGTTGCTAAGAAACCAGGCTCATAAATTCTTCCAGTCCTACAGACTTTAAAACACAAACTGTATGTTTAAACAGGACTCCTGATTTTGGCAGGGTTCACCCACTAAAGCACAGAGCTAAACCTAATGCCTCTGCATTCACAGCATGCTCTGAAGGGCCTGCAGTGTTGAGAAGCATGGGATCTTCCAGGGACCAGGATGGTCCTGCTCTTCCTCAGGAGGTGGGACAGATTCTGTAGAGTGAATTCATCCATACTTAAGACTCAACAGAACAAAGACAGGTTAACTGCAGATTATAGCATTACAGTGAGATGGGGCTGCTGGCATGTCCAGCAATTAGCATTGCTCTTGACAGTGCAAACAAAACCACCACCTCATCTGTTTGGACTCAATTTACAGATGTAATTTCACAACAAATAAGGGGCAGAACACTGGCTCTGAAAATTTTACTGCAAACATATCTCTCCTTAAAGCTTGAAGTGATGGAGAGGATTTATATAAACAATAACCAGAATAGCTTCAGAGTTTCAGTACAGGTTGCAAATACTATGTTAGACAAGCAAGGCATTGACTTTATTAGAAGTGTCAGGTATTCAGAACAAAGTATTACACACAGAAGACAGTTGTTCGCTTAATTTCCTAACTATCAAGTGCTTCACGTCATGCTGGTGTTCTCTAAGTAATTTAACAGAAGGAGTTTTTATGTAGATTGAAGGTGTCTGGTATTGGTATACAAGTTAAATAACTACACATTCAAGACGTATCTCATTAGATAGAAGGAATACAGATGAGAAGGATGCTTAAAATGATACAACACAACTATCGAGTACAATGCCAAAATCCAATTGTTAAGTATGTCAAAGGGAAAAGGCGTAAGAGACTCTGCAGAGGAGGAAGACAACTGAATGTTAACAGGTGAGAAAAGGGTGACAAAAAAAGAAAACTCAAGAGGCTGAGTGATTTTAAACAAAGTGAGAGGAAGTGACAAGAGTATATATTTAACCAAGTTTACTATCTTAAACAGAAATTTCTTTCTTTCCATCCTTCTCTTCCTCTCTTTGACCACTGCTGAGAGAACATTAATGCTTTCACTCCATTAACTGCCTTGTTAATTAAAAAAAAGTAAGACAGGAAGAGCTTCCCAGTTTTTTCTTCTATGTATTACTTCAGTGCTCACAGTAGAAAGTTTTCTTTGCAACTTTTCACCTAGTCAAAGGTTTAACTCGTATGGTGTTTTTGGTTGCTTCTAATAACACCTCTACTTAGATGGTTTTTGCCTCTCTTACAGATCTGAAGCTGAATCAAGCATGAACAGATTTATCCCTAGAAGTAACGATTAAAAGAGATTGTAAATTTCTGCCCCAAAGAAATACTGAAGACAGCGAGACTTCCAAAATCCTGCTGCAGCTAAGAAAGACCAG
>NW_010524410.1:0-2091 GCF_000687285.1 Phaethon lepturus | reverse complement strand
TTCCCTACTTTACAGCAAGTTTGTCATTTGCCAGAAGTAAGTTATGATCTGCCTCGTATCGGAAGTCATCCCATATAATGTAAACGTTAGGCAAGCAACAGAAAAATGTTCAGCCACTTTCAGGTCTAAAGCATCCCTCTGAAGTACAGATTAGCTAAACAGAAACATTAATTAGTTATTAAAAAGGCTTGGTTTTGTTTATTAAAACAAAAAATTAAATCAAAACAAAACCCACAAAGCCACAAAAAACACAACCCACAGAAATTTTTAAGCTGAAGTTAACATTAACTTACCAATTGATGCATCACCATCCAAGAGATTGTCATCTTCAGAGGTCTGAAAGTCCATAATTACACCTGCTCCATCTAAAAGCTCCTCATCGCTGCTTGCACTAGTTATACTGTTATAACTGTTTCGATAATAGCCTCTATGAAACAGCTGCTCAGACTCCATTTAGCTGCTTTATAACCTATATAAAGAAAAAGAGTTGTTTTCTCTTTGAATATGCACAAAAGACTGAGAAGTTTATACCAAATAAAACAACACAAGTGTATTTCATGCTTTGGGGAAAAATATTAAGGTCACAATACTATGTTACAAAAAGCATAGCAGTAGCGCAGACCATTTTATATATAGAACATTTAACACAAATCTTCAGTGATTTTTAACTGGATGATGCTTCCTCGTCCCCTTATTTGGGCTCTCCTTAGTTCAATGTTATCATCATGAAAGTATTTCACCTTTAGTACAGGTGGTTGGAATGTGCATGCCCCATGCGTATGCACCACGGAGCTGGTGCAAAATCCAGCCAATCTTAAGGTTAAAAAATGAATGTTTGGTTTGTTTGGTTGTTATTTTGTTTTTAAACATAATGACATGTCAGCAACACATGCTTTTTGCACATTTGGTGTAACACACATTAGATTTTCACACACTCGGGCCAAGTCCTCCTGTGCCTTGTAGAGTTAAATCCACAGAAACAATTGTGGCTGGGGTGCGAGGGAGAACAAGATGTGATCACACCTTGATTCCATGCTCCCCTTTATCCAAAGAAAGTCTTGTGTTTGTCATTTCTCAATCATCATCACTCCTTTTTAACATAAAACAGCCCAATACATTTTTTTTTTCAGTTACAGGAAACCTCTTGTTCCCTCCAAGCAAAGGAGATGTCCCCCCAATCCATCTCCAAATCTTTTCCTCACACCCTTTTTCTTCTGCTTACCCTCAAATTCTGTAACCAATCGCTGTAATTGCTACAAAGCTATATGCACTGTAAACATCCAGCCAGCTGGCAGCAATAAAAACAGGTAACAGGACTTCCAATTCAGATCCTCCTCCTCTAACCAGCTGTTGAGCCTTGTGAAGTAAGCCAAACTGGTCAAAAGTTACTTGCAGAGGTCAAACAGACAGCTTTCCCGTATTGGCAAAGGGCTCAGCCTTCTAAGGAAGCTACCTAGACTTAGAAGGGGGGACAAAAAACGAAGCAACAAGGTTTGCTGGGTAGCTGCAGATGGAACTCTCAGCACCATGCAGCTGGGTGGTAACACGAGATAAAATTCCATACAGATAAATATGAATCATGTCACATGGCAAGCAGGCAGCAGAACCAATCTCAACTTACTTTATAAAGCAATGGGCTCTGATCTGACTACAATCATTCACAAATGTAATAAAAAAGTTGCAAGAAACAGCTCAGCATGCACTAGCAGTCCCCGAATTAATCTGATACAAGAATTATCAGTTAAGAGAGAGAACGTCATTAAACCACTGTATAAATCCATAGCTTATCCACACCCTAAATACTTTACATGGTGCCAAAAGTCCAAAAGGATTATAGAAGACCTGAAACAGGTTACAAAAGAACACAATGATAGAGTACAAAATAGCTTTCCTTCTACTGGGCAACAAAATGGATCAGAACCCTTCAGTCTGGAAAAGATGTAATGTAGAAGATAACACAACAGATGTCAGCAGAACCACAAGTGGCATGACGATAGTGGAGAGCATCAGTTGTTTTTCAGTAGTCCCTACATGTCATAAGAAGTGAGGAGACAAGCAGAGAAAAAATGGCTGATTCTTCACACAGCATGT
>NW_010524409.1:0-10120 GCF_000687285.1 Phaethon lepturus | reverse complement strand
TGGTGCTGAATTAATGGTTGGACTTGATGATTTTTAAGATCCTTTCCAACTTTAGTGATTCTGTGATTCTGTGATTCTCTGATTCTATGTTTCCATGATTCTATAATTCTCTAAGACTGTTGCTTTAAGGATTTTATTTCTTTCCTGATAGTCATTTAAGGCAATTACATATAAAGAATGGAAATCACTTAATCACCCCCCAGACCCACATCCATGCCCCATATTTTAGTAGAATTCAGATGAGGTGAAACTGTCAATAATTTTTATAAAATTACCATTATTCCATAAGAAGAATACCTAATACATAAGAAAAGTATTCCATACATTTAAATGAAATCCAAACATGACAAAGGAAAAAAAAATGCACATTGAACAACTCTGAATCCATTGTGTAATAACTTCATAAAGAAAGAAAAGAAATCAGTATATATGTGAACTTTATTTGGTTTTGAAAATCATTCACTTGAATAGGCTAGACTGGACTGTTTCATAGTGCTGTACCCTATGGATGTCATAATTTCCATACTTTTTTCATCCCCAAATCATTTTTTTCTTCAAAATGTTGTATTTTTTGTAGGTGTCAGGAGTACTAAAATAATCTTGAAAATTCAGTGCAATGCAACGTATGGATTTTGCTGAACCTCCTTCAAAAGGTATTGGAACACCTCAGAAGATAACAATGCTTTAAGTATCAGCATTGTTAACTGTTTCATATCTCTAAAATAATGAAGGATGGAAAAGGATTCATGCAAAGAATTGTCCAGGCAACACGTATGTAACTGCTTACCTTCATTCAGAAGTGTCCTGCGTATGTGAAACTCTCTGTACAGAGTCCAGTGCCTTGTGGTGGTGCCCCCAACCTCACCTTGCACCTGGACTGCTCTACAACCTGAGGAATTCAGTTGCCTGGCAAACCTTGGCCTCCAAACAAAGAGTTTGGTGGTTGAGAGCCCGTCAGCTGTACCAAACACTTTTGTGTAGCTAAGGAGGAAAATAGCACTGATCGTATCAGGAACACAGTTACGTAAACAGGGTAAGGAACAAGAACAGGATAAATTAATTATCTCATGACAATCCTGGAATGACTGTTAGCGGTGCTACTGGACACTTGAGAAATCACCTGCCTGGATTGTGGTCAGGATGGAAATTCACTGATACCTAAATTCAGTCATCTCCCAGTCCTATAAATAGTGGTTCCAAGTGAGACCCTTTGAGCTCTCCTGGACAGCAGCAGGCTGCGACCAGCACCTTCCTCTCAGTGGGATGCCTCTCAGAGTCTGTGAACCCTCAAGTTCACAATCAACTCAGAGGCCATACAAACTTGGGCGGAAATCCCTGTTGAAGTGCAACTCTTTGCCCATTGGGAGATGCAAAGCATTCAGTGAGAGTATTTCACTGTATTTAAGGGGAACTTTTAATGTAAAAGTTTAAACTTTTTTAATGTACACATTTTTTTTTTCTATATATATCTACCTCTTTTCCTCGTATCTCCTTATATGACTCTATGTCTCTATGTATGTCTGTGTGTGATCAGAGAATCTTAGTAAGTTTTTAAGTTGATTATGCTGCTAAGTTTTATTTAGGAAATAGCACATTTTAATGCTGTGATTTACCTCAGCAATGTTAGTGAATTTGATTGCTGCTATATTTGTTAGATGATTGCCATCCTCAAGTTACACCAAGCACAAAATCATAGACTATATCACCACACCAGAATCTCCGATACTCTATTCCTTTAGTCATAAAACATTGACCAAGTCTGGGACTAGAAGTGGATTCAGCCTCACCTAGACTCCTTTCTGAGAAGGAGTTTAGAAAGTAAAGGGGTCCACTCTGAACCTCATGACTCAATGGGAGGGCATTCCTTAGCTTTCCTTATACCTAACCTTAGTCATAAACTGTTGACCGAGTCTGGGACTAGGGGTGGATTTTGGTCCACTCTGAACCTCGTGACTCAACGGGAGGGTCTGCCTTACTTTCTCTCCTCAATCTACACTTAAGTCATACTAACTTGATTCTGTTTTCCTGAGTCTGTGTATGTCATTCCTCCCAATACACGAGTAAATCATTCCAACCTAACTGTAATTTGGTTTCTCTTTGTATGCTTTTTCCATGTTGAATAAGTAATAGAATGGACCTTGCGATCAAATGCTGTTAAGTCATGCTTTTTACGAATTTATATTAAAATCATTTGTTTTCTAACATCTTTGGTGGTGATTCTTTAAGCGGCCTAAACCACTCATTCACAACACGTACTTAAGAACATGCTGAGTTAGCACTCAAAACAAGACTCCTAACACCTTCTGTATCATCCAGGACTAAGCTGTACATAGGGTTGTTTCTGATCATATTATGTAGACGTGAATATCAGACAAGTAACATCTGTCATGTCACATTTCTCACAGTTGAAGTGTTTTCTCATGATGCTTTTCCCTGTATTTTCTCCATTCTTAGGAGTAGATGTTCCACATAGGCTTTGGCAAACATGCTTATAAACCATGCAACCATGAAACAATTGAATCCATGTCAAAATTTTTTTAAGGATTTTGAATTCTAATGCGTTATTATGTATTCAAGCTCTCCTCTACTTTTTTTACAAGATTACCATGACAAATTCTTAAGCATTTACTCGAGAGACAGAAGTAGAGAAGAAAGTGAATTGTTATTACAAACATTACCCATCGTTGGGGACCTATGCTGAACTGTTTTGGATGAAGCAGATTAAGCAAAGCCCTGCAGAAAAAGGAACAATGAAGCTGTATGATATGTGAGCTGTGTAACAAGGAATGGAAAACTAAGATACAACATGTATTTGGGTAATATGAAACAGGAGCTGAACCGTACCAAAGAATCTGGACATTATGGATTCAAATTATCTCCCTGATATTTCTCAGTTTTCATCTGTGTTAGCCTTTTGGTTTGTGCTGGGAAATTTTCTATGTCTTCCAACAATAGAAAATAGAGATGAAATCACTGTGTTTTATACTTCTATGGGTATTTTGATAGTTTGCAAATAACGTCGTCAGGTTTTATGTATTCTGTAATTAATTTGAAATTGCGCTAGGCATTTGTAGCAATTAGTAGATGTTTATGGTTAGTCAAACCACATCAAGACATACCAATGCAATCATGTGCAAAAAGCAGTTCACTCTCCCCACCTAAGATTTGAGGTGAGAGTAAGCAAGACAAGGGCTATTCCTGAGCTGAGACTTTAGGATCATTATCACCTCCCTGTCTGGAAGCTTGCAGGATGGGCTAGGTTAGTGCACAGCTGTCCACGTATGAACTTACAGTCATATATATAGTCATCTCACACTTAACATTGTTCCCGTTGTATTGTCTGTTTACTTGTTTCTTATTTCAAACATCTGCAGAAAACTTCCCATTTGTAAAATATTTATCTTAATGGGAACAACTGCCTCTAGGCTTTACCACAGTACACAGGATATCACAGAAAAAAAAAAGATTAAAAAAAAAAAAAGCTGTTGCAGGCTAACCTGTATGTCAGCCTGTGCGTTTATGTGGGAAATGAGAAGCTGGGGAGTGTTTTATCTTCTGTCTGTTTATTACAAATTTTATGTAAACCTTCTTTATAAAAATGATATTTTGATCTCTGCAATTTCACCTACTTGAAGACAAAGAAGAGGTAGTGGTTATGTAGGCAACTCTTCTGAATGAAATTTTGCATGTGTAGTGACATTGTTATTTGATCACAGGAAAAGAAAGGAAATTGAAATGAGTCACTGTTTTTGGTTGCGAATAAAATTTTATGTTAGACAGAATATTTAAGTGTTCCATAAAGTTAAGGAACACATTCTTTTCCTGTGAAGCTTTTAATTCTAGTCAAATAAGCAGTCAGTAAAAATGTCCTGTATTTTCCACCCAGTAAGGGTGTTGCTAAAAATGACAGGCATGTAACTCCCTCTCTTTTGTCTGTCTCCCCTACCACTACATAAGCGTGGGTGGGTCGGTGGACTGCAAACTGACTGCAAAACCTTAAAATTATCTTTCTTGTCTTGCAAATTTGTATTTCATTAATTACTATATTTTAGAGCCTTATCCTCATTACCTTACTGATGTAGTTTCAGCAAAGACAGATTTACTATATTTTAATACATACAGGATCAAAATAAAGTAATGCATTATGAAATATTTCAAACTATTTTAACACTTCAGTTCTCATTTAATTGAACTTTCAGTGTGTGTTCAGAGGTACTGTGTACCAGGATGGCAAATATTGTGTATCACCAAGGACACTTAATCAAGGCAACTAGAAATAAAGGAAAGATTGTGTAACAACAACAGGACTGAAAACTTTAAGTAGGAAAAGTATTAAGCAGCTTCTAACAGCAATAAAGGAAGGAAGGAAAAGATGTACATAACAGAGATCAAAATGGGCTTTTCTGAACACAGGAAGGGAGTTGCTATGGTATATGTGGCATATGTAGCATATAAGAAATATTAGCTAGGTTGACATTTCCTGACATTTTGACAATTTATAATGAGACATCAGGCTAATGAATAGTCATGTAAGTTAATTTGTCTACATCAATGTAACTGTGAATAAGTATTGCAAAAATTTTCATTAAAAGTGTTCTGTTTTACTAAAAATACTGTAAAATTAGAAGATATTTAGAGCAGCATTTTTATTTAGTGAATTAAAATAGTTTTGAAGTTTGGTCTATTTCCTTGTCCTTACAGAAGTATAAGTGAAAACATAGAATTTGAAGTTACTGGAAAATTTAAATTAAAAATAAAAGATAGTTATTTTGTTTATGAAAGTGGAAAACTTCCGCCTCCTAAGGTGGAATTACCCTGGAATTACCCTGGGTAATTAAGTTTTATTTTCTAGCTCAGAACAAAACACTGATCTGAGACTTTGTTTCATTTTCCTCAGCATATGTTTGATTGTCTTTAATTTTTTTCACATAAACATGGAATCACAGAACAGCTGAGGTTGGAAGGGACCTCTAGCCCATCTACTCCAACCCCTTGCTCAAGCATAGCAGCCCAGAGCTGTATCTAGTTGGGTTTTGAATGTCTCCATAGGCGGAGACTCCAGAACACTTCTGGGCAACTGTTCCAATGGTTGGTCACCCCCACAGTAAGAGAATAATTTATTTTATTTTAATGTGATTTCCTGTGTGTCGGTTTGAGCCCATTGCCTCTTGCCTTATCACTAGATACCACCAAACACAGCCTGGCTACATCTTTTTTAGTCCCTCCAGTCACATCTTTAGGGATATTTATGAGATCACCCCTGAACCTTCTCTTCTCTCAGTTAAACAGATCTCTCAGCCTTTTCTTATGTGAGAGGTGCTCTGGTTCCTTCATCACCTTTGTGGCACTTTACTAGACTCACTCCATTATGTCCATCAATGGTTTGTTGTAAATACATTATATACTCTAGTGCTTCTATACAAATTATAACTGTGACACGTCACATTTTGGCTATGTGATATACCTGAATTAATCAGACCAAAGAGCAAAACAAAATCTAGTATAAGGGACCAGCTTCATGTACTCATATTGTCTTTGTTTTCAGGCTGCCTAGAAATGTCATCTACCTCTGTCCCGTGAAGCACCACAGCTGCTCTCAAAAGAGCACTTTGTAGAGGGGGACTTCAGTTACATACATCTAGACTGGGTGTGATTTATCCTCTTACTTTATCCTTCTATGTACTGCATAGCTGCAATAAGGATTTATTTTGTTATCCTTTAGATATCTGGGTGGTGACATTGAAAGATTAAGGCACTTTTCAAGCTGCTTAAGAATCCCATAGGTAAGGAATTCCTGTTTGCTATCAGTTGTGTTTAATGCAAGACAGATCAAGATAAAGCACAAATAATTACACAAATTCATAATCCTCAATATATACATATACTAAGATATATCAGAAGCTATCTTTCTCCTTCCTCCAATTGGTTTTCTGCTGTTTCTTTGACAAACAGGATTTTAGGCTTTGATCCTAACCGTTCAGTAGGCTGTGTCTTCTGAGACTTTGCTCTTAGGGACTTACCTACAGGATTTTTCCTTCAGTGAACACCTCCAGAAGAATACTACGGAGTGCAACTCCAGAGAAACTACCATTTCAGAAAACTCTGGCAAAATATGCTGATCATGTAGTAACATTGTTTCTTTCTGTGGCTTTTATTGTTTTTTGTGGTTTTAGTTAGGTTTTCATCTTACTAAACCCAATTAAGTTAAGTTATAACACAGTTTAAGAAAGAGTATCCAAAAAGCAGGACATTTGTTTTTTAAATACTAATTTACAAAATACAAAGTTTTTCTTTGACCTTTTTGATCAAGAGTGATAAAATAATTCCTTGAATAAGAAAGCCTTTACTAGCACAAGAGGTGTCACAATGCTAGTGAAACGCCTTTTTTTTTTTCTTTTAAGAGGAGGATTACAGATTTGTAAAATTCTCAAAGTTCAGACTGTTTGTTTTTTGGGGGGCAAGAGTTATTCTTCTAGAAAAAAATTATGTCATTTGATTTTATTCTCTAATTTAATAAGATATAGTTGTGATGTAGAATTATTCTGTTTACAGAGACTGTTAGTTCACTTTTTCATTCATACACCTATGAAAAGAGCTATATTGTCAAAACATTAATTAAGTTTCTACTTGACCCTAAGCTAGATACCTCCAGATTTCCTAGGAGGTGGCAAAAATAATCACAGCAGGGGGATTTAGCTCTCAAGCACTTGTAGATGAAGGGCTTCAGTTCCTGTCATACAAAGAGGCACTGAGGTTTTATTAGATAAAAGCAGCAAGATCATGCTGCTAACAGTATGAGTAAGCAGTTGAGAAGTGAACTAACTACAGACCCTCCTGCATTTAGATCCTATTTTCTTTTTATTTCTTTTTTTTCCCTTAAATCTCTCTTTTCTTTTGCTGTTTCTGAATAAACAATCACAGTAAGAACATCTCAGGATGTTAAAATATTTCTTTCTCTTGTAAAATACATGCTTCTCTCTTTAGAATAAGTAAGCTGAAGATCTCTTTGTACCAGGAACTTGGGGGTTGTGCTTTCCAATTAGAAGAGTGTTTCCATTATTGGTTTAGACATCTGAACTCTGAACTCGATATTATTTCCCATAACTGAAAAGACGACGATTTCTCAATGTATGGGCAATTGCTAACTACATGTATAGCATTTCTATGCAGGAAGAGGTATGTCAAAGGAATCACAACATGGTCGGTTGACAGTCAAACAAACTGTTTTGAAAGTTTTGGTTTTCTGAAGAGACATCAGCTTACTAGTTGGCTTTTAGGGTACTATATTATACAAGAATCTAAAAGAAAAGGAAGATAATGGAGGTAGAAACGGCTGCCAGAAGAAAATATTCTTAAGGCAAATATTTGAAATCCTCTCATTTTTAGTAAATAAAATTGCAAGTCACATGCAGTACAGATTAGTAATTCTAATTAATTTCTGTAACAGCAGCAGAGCTGAAATTTGTGGTTAATTTAAGATACTTAACTCTTCAAAAATGTAGGTACTCTTAGCATATTAAGTTTTGCGTAACATTGAAATAACTCACAGCTTTCCTTTTAATGAAGTGACATTGACTAATGAATTAAATGAAGATACTAATTGAGTAATTGACTGTGGAAATTAACTTGGGTTATTGTTGTAAATAAGCTAATGCTGAATTTATTAACATTTTTGAGGCAAATACCTAATGGCAAGAAAATGTGAGCTTGCATCAACATAGTTAAACAACAGCCATCATGTAAGGGTGTGTTTCATTATCTGTAATGCAAATATTATGAAAAAAAATGTTTCAGTGCAATGTTTTATTCTTCAGTCTGGCCTCTCTTGTGACTAAGCCTTCTGTTAATTAAAAACACAGGTTTCTGTATTTTGTATTTTCTATATAGTTAAAACTAATCAGGGAAAGAACAGTTCCTTAATAGTTTCTAAAAATGGGGTTGAATGAACACTAACTTTATTACATAATCTTAATCTGTAAGAGCTCTACATTAGCAAAGATCTTCCTGAGCTAATTTGTGAGGGGTTGTTCTCTTTGGCAATTATTTTAACATATACATACCATTAGACTTCTTTAAATTAATACTCTCTAGCACTTATGCAAATATGTAGCGCTTGACTTTGATTTAGTCAATCTTAGATTAATAAAACTGTTGGACTTTATTTCTCTTCAATATCAAACCATAAGATTTGGTTAGTTCTCCACAAATATTTGATGTAGTTGCTTTTACTTTCATTTTTCTTCTGATAGCACCTTGTTTACTGCTCTTTCATCATGACAGAGAATATTTCCATGATTACTGCTTGATGCTAATTGCTTTTACTTGATTTAATTATAACAATAGATACTACATTATAGCCTTCATTGTTCTCTTCCCTCTGGTTTACATTTAGTGTCTTCTCAACTTACTTCCATTTATTCAGGTGTTAAAGGTGTAATAACTGTTAATGTATAACTGAAATAATTATTACAATGATTAATGTCTGCCCCCAAATCATCAAGCTTACACCTAGCGGATACGAAAAAGTAAACACCCAAAACTGTTGCTGAAGACCACTATTTAGGCATTTTAATATTATAATTATGTCATGCTATACAAATATATAACTATCAGAATGATTTGCTGGAAAACAGAGAAAGAGAAAAAGAGAAAGAAAGAACAATCCACATCTTGTGTCTGCTGCCAAAGGAGAGTGAACCTTGCTAATCTGTTTTAGCTGATACAAAGAAAAGGTATGTTACATATCAATGCAAGCTATCAGACCAGGTAAATCTATGTTTATTATATCTGTGCAATGTAAATAGAAAGCATTTGTATCTGTCTCTGTGCGCATAAATATATGTTCATATAATTTATTAGTGTTATAGTATCTTTTCCTCTGTCTCCTGCTTTTTTCATCAATACTGTAATACAAAGTCTTCCATTATAATAAAAGGACATCTCAAGTCAAAGTTCCTAAGGCTGAATAATCATACTCCACTCCCAAACTGAGGCATGTAGAACTGGATCTCACTTCATATGCCAGAAATACTGTAGATGTTTATTAAGTCAAACATATTTGCATTTTATTGCTGAGTTTGATATGATGAACTTTCCTACACATGTGCAAACTAGTATTTGTCACACTTTAAATTTAGTTCACTAGAACAAGTCAGAATGAATCATATAAACTTTGGCCATCAGTATCAGAAAACTCAGTTCAATAACCTAAGGATATTGTCTACCTGTGAAATGTAAGAAAAATGTCCAAGTTGTTCCTTAGTACACTGACAGTTTCAAATCCAGGGATGGAAAAATCCATACCAAGGGAAACCCAGATATTTTTCAAGCATGATTTTACAAATGATAGCTTTCCAAAATTTTCTCTAACTTTTGAGTGTTTCATTGGTAACCTTCATTTAATTTTCTTTCAATTGTAATGTCATTTTCTATTATAGGATAAAAAAAATGTGGTGTGGTGTTGGGATCACTCTGCACAGTTCGACCTTAAGGAGAAGGAGCTGTGGCACTGAGAAGCTGGTAAACAGCTGGATATCTGCACGGCTCGGCCTTGAGGAGAAGGAGCTGTGGGAAACAGCTAAGAAGAAGTAAGGAAAACAGGATGGAACCCGGACCACGTAGCAGTAACCGCAAGTAGGAGGAGTATGATAATGTAACCTTTAGAGCTAAGCCAATGATTGTAAGACAAGTATGCATAAGGTAGAATTCAGTGTATAAATATGTGTAGGGTTTTGCAATAAAGTTGAAGCTTGCTTTATCACTCACATTGAGTCGACTGCTTGTCTTCCCTCGCTCGTCGCAGTGTGGGAGGGATATATGCTTACTTTACTGTACGTGTTCTGTAATTAAATTAATATCTAGTTTGAGTCTCAAGCAAAATTTGGATCCACAGCTTAAGCTTCTGCCATCAGAAATAGCAGCATAAACAGGAACACAGTAAAAAAAAAAAATTAACAAAAGCAATGATACAGAAAATACCAAAATGTCAAAATGTGATTCAACATGAACGTTAACTTCGGTAAGTTAAAGTATCATTTACAGCAGAGTCATTATATCTGCTCTGTGTTCAGAAGCACATAGGTGAAATTAATTTCACACACAGAATCATTAAGGTTGGAAA
>NW_010524408.1:0-1771 GCF_000687285.1 Phaethon lepturus | reverse complement strand
GATCTTAAAGGTCTTTTCCAACCCAAATGATGTATGATTCTATGATTCTGTGACGGTGAGCTCCAACGGCAACTTGGCAGCAGCTAGCACCCTTGCATAAACTAGCCTGGTAGTCCCACAAAGTTTCTGAATAGCTCCTTTCTGCTTAAAACTGCAGTGATGTTCATTACACTGGTGGACCTCCACAAGCACATGCAGTAACACTTCCAGCAGCTTACAAATGTAGCACTACAGCAAGATGTACAGGAAAAAACAGTGAATGGAGCTCCCCAGCCATCAGTAAACCTCCATGACCTGAGACTGAACGTGCAGGCACCCCCGTGACTGTAGAAGCCATGCTGGTCACAGCCAGCTATGCCTGGAGTGATCTGCAACCCCTTTTACTGTCTCTTAGGTTTATAAATACAACCAACAGAGCAAACACTCCTGGAGATTCAACAGGGTTCATTCACACAGGAAAGGCACCTGTGCAGACAAAATATCCCGGCCCTTCTATCACCTACAGTAATCTCACATACATGCTGTAAAAATCTCAGCCCTCAGACACAATCACCCAAAGAATGCAGATTGCATTCTGTGATGAGACTATGTTTTCAACTTGGCCATTCATGGGAATCTAACAATTCCTCTAGTATGATAACTTCACTGTACATCCCATCATACCTTGAAATTAATCTTGTCCTTTGTATGTGACCTTGAAACTTAAATCAGACTCCGCTGTGCTTCAAAACGTGAGATTAGAGGTAGCGCTGGGAGCATAACAAACATTTCTTCCCTCTGTCTCAGTACGGATAGGTCTGGGTACACCATAGTAAAACCAAATATGGTGCCTCCTCTGCACGTTACTTCTAAGACCCACTTATGCACGGCATGCTTGCTGTGGAATAAAACTAATTAGATTGTGCCCTTTATAGCGTCATTCTCATTCAAGACATCACAAACGGTTTTGCATCAATGGAAAAAATGACAGCAACTAAGTTAGGGCTATTATCTGCTCACAAATGGCTTTACAACATCCTGATAGTCAAGTCAGATCTCAGGCTGTGACATGCTTCAAATTTCTGCTGGAAATACAACACAGCAGAGAGGAAACAGTCTGGGAGGGTCCTGGCCTGTGTGGAGGATAACTTCCTGACACAGCTGGTGAGTGAGCCCACCAGGGGAGGTGCCTTGCTGGACCTGCTGTTTACAAACAGAGAAGGACTGGTGGGAGATGTGGTGGTCAGAGGCTGTCTTGGCCTTAGTGACCATGAAATTACAGAATTCTCAGTTTTTGGTGAAGTTAGGAGGGGAGTCAGCAAAACCACGACCATGGACTTCTGGAGGGCAGACTTTGGCCTGTTCAGGTCACAGGTTGAGAGAGTCCCTTGGGAGACAGTCCTGAAGAGCAAAAGGGTCCAGGAAGGCTGGACAGTCTTCAAGAAGGAAACCTTAAAGGCGCAGGAGCAGGCGGTCCCCATGTGCCGTAAGAAGAGCTGGCGGGGAAGCCTGGCTGAACAGGGAGATTTTGCTGGGATTTGGGGAAAAAAAGGAGAGTTTATCACCTTTGGAAGAAGGGGCAGGCAACTCAAGAAGAGTACAGGGATCTCATCAGGTGATGCAGAAAGAAAATTAGAAAGGCAAATGCCCAGCTAGTAATCAATCTGGCCACAGTCATAAGGGATAACAAAAAATGTTTTTACAAGTATATTAACAACAAAAAGAGAGCCAAGGAGAATATCCACCCTTTACTGGATATAACAGGGAACATTGTCTCCAAGGATAAGGACAA
>NW_010524407.1:3400-3685 GCF_000687285.1 Phaethon lepturus | reverse complement strand
GGACAGGGTAAGCTCTTTATCCCTGCCTCATCCCCCATTGCTCCTCTGGTCCCTCGTGGGCACCTCCTGCCTGGCCCCCCCATCCTGCTGCTCCCTGGACTCCCCATCCCTCCTCGGTGCTCTCCCGCAGCTCTTTCTTTCCGGGCAGGAGCTGGCAGGTGCCTGATTTTTTCTCCCTGCGTTTCCTGCTTGGAGGCAGGGCAGGCCGGGTGGCCCTGTGCCCCAACGACACCGACAGCCCTTCTCTGTGCCCAGGCACCTGCCGCATGTGCCGCGATGGAAGTG
>NW_010524407.1:2076-3225 GCF_000687285.1 Phaethon lepturus | reverse complement strand
GGTGCATGGTGGTGGGGGGCTGCCGATGGGGGTGGGCACTGCTTGGAGCTGAAGGGTCCTGGTTGAGCCTGAGCGCTGCTGCGCTGGTGACTGCCCATCCAACATTTAAATTCTGGGGTACTGGGTTAGGAGGGGTATGGGGGGTGGGAAATGGAGTGGGGTCCCTGGGGACTGCCAGCTGTGTCCTGCCCGTGTCCCATCACAACTGTGGGGCAGTCTCAGGTGGGCCCCAGGACAGGCTTTGGTGGCAGTGTCACCTTGCAGAGTCCTGCCCCACCCTCCCTCCAGGTATCTTCATCCCAGGCCCCGACAAAAGGTGCAGAGCAAACCCTGCGCTGCCCACTAGTTTGTGGAGCCTCTGCCCGGCTTGCAGCCCTCTGTGCCTGCAGGTGGGAGGGGGGGCTGAGGCGGGGACCGGGGGCCTGCAGGTGGCAGGGTGTGCTGCGGCGGGACCCGGCTTGGGGCCACCGAAAGCAGCGTGTCCCAGTGCCAGCACCCGCACGGCAGTGCCGCAGGCACCCCTGCGCAGCACCTTGCTTGCCAGCGCTCGCCCTCCCTCCTTCACCTCCGAGGGGATGTGTCGCTGGCACAGCTCTGCCCCGAAGTGGCTGCAGGTCGGCATGGGTGATGCCAGGACCCTGCAGCTGCTCAATGCCCCCGGGGCAAGTGCTGCCCTCCTGGAGGGGGGGCTTTGCCACTCTGGCTGCTGGTACTTGTGCTTCCTCCTTTGTTGGGCTCAGCCCCCGCTCGCCAGCAACTTGCAGACAAACGTGTGGCTGGCAAAACAACGCAATGGCTCTGTGGCCTTGTTTGTGTCGCACGGGTACTGGGGTACAATCACAAGGCACTGTGTGCCAGCACAGCATGTAATGACACCATGAGGCACGGACAGGGCAAGCCCTGCTGCTGGTACTTGTGCTTCCTCCTTTGTTGGGCTCAGCCCCCGCTCGCCAGCAACTTGCAGACAAACGTGTGGCTGGCAAAACAACGCAATGGCTCTGTGGCCTTGTTTGTGTCGCACGGGTACTGGGGTACAATCACAAGGCACTGTGTGCCAGCACAGCATGTAATGACACCATGAGGCACGGACAGGGCAAGCCCTGGGGAAGAAAGAGGCAGCGCGGTGGGGGGAGTTTGCCCCGGGCCCCA
>NW_010524407.1:927-2001 GCF_000687285.1 Phaethon lepturus | reverse complement strand
CCCCGAGCCTGCCCCTGGTGCCCGCTGGGGCGAGGACCCCCTTGCTCCATGGACCCCTGCGAGCCTGGGGGCTGACAGCGCTTTTCCGGGGTCCAAAAGGGCTGTGCGACATGATGGCCGGGGAGGGGCAGCTGGAAGGGAGAAACATGCCATGCACTCACAGCCGCTCTGAGCCGCAGTGCTGGAGGTTATGCCCAGTGCTGGGAGTCCCTCTCTGGGGGGAGCAGGGGGTGTGGCCCTCCTGGGGAGCCCCCCAGGGCCCAGCACCTGCTCACAGCCCTCTCCGGTCCTTGTCCCCCAGAACTGATCACAGATTTTGGGCAGCACCAGAGCGAGGAGGCCATCAAGGAGCCAGTCCAGGAGGTGAGTGGGCAGCCAGGGCATGGAGCCAGTGGCCCCAGACCACCACGGGCTGGGGGATGCTGGTGGGTGCTGCTCCGAGGCTGAGCTCTGCCTGCTGGGCAGCAGCAAGGGGAGACGTGCAACCCCCTGGGGGGTCCCATCCTGCCCCGTGGGGGTCTGGACTCTCCTCAGAGCTGGGGAGCCTTCAGGGGCACCACTGTTATGCTGCCTCTCATTTTTCCTCTCCCAGCTGCTGCTCTATGAACTGGGTTTCCTGGTCTGCATGGCCATCGGGCTCCTCTTCATCATCTTTGTGCCCCTGGTGGGATGCTGCTTCTGCTGCTGCCGCTGCTGTGGGAACTGTGGGGGCCGCATGTACCAGAAGCAGGGCCGGCGGATGGGCTGCCGGCGCCGGGCACTCTGGGCCTCCGTCCTGCTGGTCTCTGCTCTCCTCCTGTGAGTGCGCTGGCCGGGTTTTTTTCCGGTCCCGGGAGCCTGCCATTGTTCGCAGGAGCAGATCCCAGCACGAAGGGACAAAGGAGAGGAAGCGGCGGCGGTGGGGAGCTGGCCCCGGGGGGCCGCGCATTGGCGCGGTGCAGACCCCTCCTGACAGCTTCGCCGCAGGGGAATGCGGGCGCGCCAGGCACCGGGCTCCCTGTGCCTCAGTTTCCCGTGTCCCTCCTCCCTGGTCCCTCGGCCGTGTGCAGGGCACTCGCTGGGATGCTCTGGCAG
>NW_010524407.1:0-821 GCF_000687285.1 Phaethon lepturus | reverse complement strand
TGGAGGGTCCTGAGGGGGAGCGTTGGGACCGAGCTCCCCGCGTGCTGACCCTGCCTCCCTTCCCTTGCAGGGCCGGCGATGTCTGCGCCTTCGTCAGCAACACCCGCTTCTCCCAGGCTGTGTGTGGCACCTTCCCCAACGTCAACAACACCCTGGACAACGTCCGGACCTACCTGGCCTCCATCCCCCAGGCATGCCTGGCCCCCCTGACCCAGCTGGGGTGCCTGATAGGGGGCAAAGAGCCCCCCTGGGGAAGGGTGACAATGGGGCTGGAGGTAGGGAAGGGTCCCCACCCATAATGACACCCCATCTCTGTCTCTCCAGCAAATCACTTTTATCATCGACAGCAGCAACATCCCGCTGGGCCAGGCCAACCACAGCCTCCAGGGTGAGGGAGTGGGGCATGCGCGTGGGGGTGCTTGGGGAGTGGAGGTGTCTGGGGGTGCTGCAGGTGGTTGCTGGTGCTGGGGGCCACTGGGCTGGTTCTCATGGGGGTGTCTAAAGGGAGCGGGTTTGGGGGCTCCTCCAGGCTCCTGCTCTGCTCCAGCTGCTGCTTTTCCCCATTCAGGCTCCTCTCTGGGAGGGTGATGCAAGTGTTGGCAGGGTGGCGTGGGGGTGCTTGGGGAGTGGAGGTGTCTGGGGGTGCTGCAGGTGGTTGCTGGTGCTGGGGGCCACTGGGCTGGTTCTCATGGGGGTGTCTAAAGGGAGCGGGTTTGGGGGCTCCTCCAGGCTCCTGCTCTGCTCCAGCTGCTGCTTTTCCCCATTCAGGCTCCTCTCTGGGAGGGTGATGCAAGTGTTGGCAGGGTGGCGGGGTCCCTTCT
>NW_010524406.1:47915-53583 GCF_000687285.1 Phaethon lepturus | reverse complement strand
AACCTAGTGATTCTGTGATTCTGTGAAGCGAGTTAACAAGCGACTGTCAACAGCAACTTGTATGAAATGGGTGCTTGTAGAAAATATGAAGGGTGTAATAGAGGAGCTACATGCAAACAGGAGGGAAGTGGAAGCAGGGAAAACAAGCCACAGAAGGAATGAGGTAAACTGAATCTCCATGTTGATTGCATGCTGTTTTTTTTATCCCCATGATGCATCCTCTGTGGCACATAAACTGCATGTTAACGGTACAGCAGCAAACTGCAGAACTGGTGCAGGCTTTGTAATATATCCATTACCAAACCAATGTGCCACAGGTGTGCAACTCACACCACTCTGAAGTGATAGATTATGCTGACCAAGTAGATCTGACGCTGGCTTGATTTATGTTGCCCAAATCTTGCTCAAGTGGAAAAATTCTCACTTGCATGCTGTAGATCTAAATGCAACTCAACTTCTGTTGTACTGTTACAACATGTATCTTCAATTGTGTCTGCACCTTACGAGGCTGTTCAAATTGTCAAAACCTCTGTGCTGCATGCAGGAACAGCACAGTATCATTATACATGAAACTCACCTGGGCTTGGGCACTCGTTCGTCAGGAACTGGTGTCCATGTGGAATCTGGAGACTTCTGCTCTTTGAATCTCCCAGTAAATACATTGGCAATGTCAAGCATGTCATAGGCACAGACTGCAGAGCCAGGGATGCTGCAAAGTGACATTTCCCAGAAATTGTTACTCATTCTGCAGTTATGCATAAAATCTTGAGTGAAAAACACGCTGTATAGAAGTCTTCCTGTCACAGGCTACTCAATCCTGAACTCTGTAACCTCTGAGTATTGACAGGAAAAGCCAGCCCCATGGAAAAGCCTGAAATATACCAATCAGCAAACAGCTTCTGCCAGCACAGTTTGTTTCAAAGCCTCTATAGAAAGAAGTAATCGCAATAATCTTGAGGAAGGGAAAGAATCTGGGAAACTCTGTGTACCACTGGCGAGGCATGAGGAGTAATAGCCAGTCTCATTGAGAGCCCATTATTTGGAAATTTAAGTTCATGTAAGTCACAACATATCTCGGTATTAATTCTCACAGTCCCTGTCAAGCCTCAAAAATACACTGCAGACAGTTCAGAAGTTGCTGCTGATCAAACAGGGAGCATGCTGCAACGTGCCATTGATCTGGCTTTTACACGTTATTCCTCCATCCTCCCACACCCTGATCTCCACCAGTTTTTCCTAGTGGAAAAGAGTTAACTATGCTCAGAAATTTGCTTAACTCAGTGAGGTGTAAAGAGCTTATAGAAGCAAATTCAATTTTATTTTTAGATCATAAAGTTATAAATTTCAAATTTTTGATTATTTGCATGCAACTGCATGATAGCATTGTCTAAATGTAATTATACCCTTACCTACATACTTTCTGAAAGTCTTAGGGGCTTCCCATGGTCAGTCACTTGAAAGTATGAATTATTCATTTATTCACCTTTAATTTTTTTACACATGAACTACTGTATTTCTGTCTGACTTTCACTGCTTGATTTTATCAGGTGAATAGCATGAACCCAGCTGGCTGAGGCTTTCAATTGTGCTTTTAGCTAGTAGGCTATTATACAGCAAAGAAAAAAAAATTAGGGACTATAATACTGTTGGAGAGAATAAAACTAAATTCATAAAGGCATGTAAATTGATAGGAAAATAACTATTTGAATATTAAAAGGTTTCAAAATGCTTGAAGGAAACAACGAGTAGGGAGACGGTATTAGCGTTACTCTGATCTCCACAGATTTTTACATGGAAGGAAACTTCAAAGCTCTATAGTAACATCATACTACACAGCACGAGTTTTAAATAGAGGCAGCCACATGCGTGTCGATGTAAGAGTTGGTCAAGGGTATATTCCGCCACACACAGGACCTCACCCTAAAAGACACCTCAAAACCCATGCCAGCTAGAAGATTTTGCACTTTGCTGAATTAAGCCCTAATTTAAAAACTAAAAATTTTTTTTACGTACTATACAGAACTAAAAGTGCTAAGAACTGTGCTCAACACGTAACTCCACAGTGATGCAGGGACTGCCGTGGTGCGACGACTGCAACACCTTTTACTCTTGAGGGCGGCAATTCGTGGGTCTGCAATGTGATAAAGCCATACAGATGGAGTACTGTGGGTCACAGCCAAGCCATCTCCCGACCACTGGACTACAACCCATCACCAGCTCCTACTCTGGGTGACCTCAGGCTAGACTGAGGAATCTCTTCCAGCTCACTCTAGGCGGAAGTTTTGTTCCAGAGATCAAAAATATTTGTTGTAGCTTTTCCTTAGTGGAGGAGGAATGAGAGAGATGCATCCATGCCAGAGGTAGGTCTGTTAATGAGATGTCTCCAAGCCTATGTGCCTTCCTGTCATCTTCAATGTCTGGCAAAAAATGGGGCCTATAATATAGTACCTTGATTTTAACACCAAGTACTTAGATTTAAAAACGCAGGGTTTAAGGATAAGTATTATTCATGACACAGGAGGGCAATCTCAATTTTGAGATAATCTCAAGATACAACCTATTTTCTGATGCTGAATCTCTGTTTGTTCACTTCTTTTATTAAGCCAGTTTGCATAAAAATAGATCATCTTAATTTAAGCCCTATTCCCTATTGGTGGCATAATTATTCCATTGCAGTTCCTATCGTTTTGATGTCAAAAGTAACGATTATACATTACAGGCCTGGGCTTACTCTCATTTGAAGTCAGCTATGTGCATGACCTCACTGAGGTCAGCCTTTGACAAGAGGTGGTGAGTGTACAGCAAAAACAGATGGATTTCAGCAATAAAGTTCCCCTTTAAGCTCAAACATTGCTCTGTCAAACAGCAATACATTTTTTAATTAGAATGCTACTATTTTTTTAGCTTCTCTGGGAGACCTCAGTAATTAGATACAGTTACTCTTCTAATAGCTTCTGGAGAAACATGTTATCATATGTAATGGTAATAAATTCTTTGCAGATGAACTGATGCTTTTGGAAAAACACATGAGCAATGAAATATAGGTGTTCTGGGGACCCTCTTTCCCAACCAGCAGGACAGCGCAGGATCTCGGCTTTCCTAGGAGAAAATGCAAGAGTCAATTGGGATGCAGGAAATAGAGGGAAGGAGTACTAATGTGGTTCTTGCTGGTTTAGATGTAAACAGGACAGACCCGGTTCTCTGTGAGAAAAAAAATCCTATTTCCTCTTTGGAATAACATTCTGCAAGTTACATGCTGCAAAACTTCTTGGTGGCTGCTCTGAATTATTCCCATGTAAAGAAAAATACGTCCAAGGAACATGCCCAGATATTAAATGGCTGACAGCTGCTCTAAATTATCAGATATAAAATGCAGTAAGCAATACCAGGGTATCTTAAAATGAAACACAAACTATCAGTAAGCGTGTGATACATAATAATTACATTGTATGAGCAATCACTTCTTGTACCTTCATAAAGTAAAAAGAAACTGCAGTGAAAAGCAAAATTTAAAGGAAACAGAAGGTAAAAGGTTATTGCGCCTATTACCTATTATATGGAGTGGAGAAGGTTGCTAAAACAACAGCCCGGCCATTGAAATGGATAACATCTGTAACTGCTTGCAGTATGTTAAAGTAGAAGTGTGAATCGCCAGGAACGGAGCAGTTCAAACGAGCCTTGAGAAAGGAAGTCCACTGTTTTTCCAGCACTCTCTGAGATCCTCCCATGTCATTTTTGCAAACCTGAGCCACCCTTGGGAAAACTACCTGGAAGGAGTTAGAGCAAAAATAAGGGAGAAAATGAAATGTTTGTTTGAACTAAAAGACTTTGTTAGAATTTTGCTTTTAAAACTTTTGGAATAACACAGCAAGGTGCTTAATTTAATCCCACGTCTCCATAATCTGTGATAAATAAGAAACAGAGAAAAACTTGGCTTTGGAACAGTGTGCTATAAAAGGTAACGCTGTGGCATTTACTATACAGCCATAAATCCTTCAGGAGATCTGTTCTCAACCCATATAAAACTCATTTCCATACAGACTGCTTAGCTTTCTATTTCGCCAAACAAAAGCACATTTTATATTCGCAGTCCCTGCAACCCATGCTGCCTGCTCTGACTCTTGTGTTTTCAGCACTTAAAAACTATGCAAATCTTGCTGGGCTTTTATTCCTGCCCTCCACCTTTGTGACCTTGGTCAGCTTTTCTGACTGCTTAGTCAGAAATCTATTGTTAAATTAGCAAAAATGCAGAAAGTGTTTCATTATTCTTCGCAGAACAGCAGAGCATAAAATTCCTGCCCCTGTATACCCAGCACTCCCCACTTCAGATTTCTTACAGAAAAATATCTCCCTGCTTTGGAATCCATTTTTAACAATTACCTACTATGCTGAACTAACTACGTTTGCCTTGTGCTTTTTATGATTTGAGAAAAGAGATTCCAGCATACACCATCACTGTAAGAAACCACCCTGTTTCCTTTCAAGATAGTGCAATGTTTCACTCCAACCAACCTTTTGGCTTGAGCGATAGGAATCTTCTCAACATGATGACCTTGTCATCATGATTTATGGTTCTCATTTCAAGGTCACTCCTAACAGCATTGGTCCAAGAATAGCGTATGTTTTCCTCCTCCTGGATCTGACAAAGTCATTCAACGTGATGCTTTTGCCCTTACCTTTCCCATGCTGTTGTACTCCACTGCTATTTCCCGGAAGAAGAAGTAAATGTAATTGCCATAGTCCACTGCCTGGACAAAGTATGGTTCTAGAAAAAAACCCCAAGACATCCTATTTAGGCACCACGTACAGTGTATAGCATGCGTGTGCAAAGAGAAGCCAAATACATTCACACTCAACGTCCAAAGGTGAAATGCCCGCATTAGGCAAACTTGCTCAGTTTTCAGAACTAGCAACATCCCCACCGCAGAAGAACCAGTGTCTGGGGACAGGACAGCTGGGGACAAGTCTGTGCAACATCACTGAAAGGCAGTTAAGTGTTTGCCACGTTAAGACGTTTGAGACGTCTGCCCCGCGTGGTGTACCAGGAAAGGTAAAGAGGCAATATATAATGGTATGCCTGAGGGGTCCAAGCAGTGCTCTTTATGGCATGCAGGCTGTGTGTGGAAGGAATAGCAAACCGTGTAACTGCTTCTGCCCACACGTGTCTGTAGCAGCAAGCAAAGTGGGACAGCTAAAGCCGACACCTGGCAAAACATTTCTGCATGCAGAAAAAGACTTCAAACTATGGCTTTGCTCCCTGTTAAAATCACTCCAAATGGTAACTATTCATAACGCCTACGTGAAGCTAAACAGCACCATTCTTAACAATGAGGGCATTTAAAGCACAGAAATTGCCTAATTCAGTGGCAGCTGTATAGTCCCTAAGAACCATAAAAGAAAGGCTTTGTGCAATATTCCCATAATTTTATTTTCATTGATTAATCTTAATGTTATAGGACAAACCCTCTATACTTCATGAAGCCTTTACTGTTACCTAAAACAGTCTTGGGGCAGGAATATTTTCAAACACAGCCCAAGCACACCGAGCCCTGCAACCCCCCAATCCAACAGCGGCAAACTGATGGATTTCATCTTGGAAAGCTCGCTGGAATATATATTCTGATCTACCATGCCCACAGTTTCTATCACGTCCAGTAACTTGGGGTCA
>NW_010524406.1:28805-47898 GCF_000687285.1 Phaethon lepturus | reverse complement strand
TAAGAGATGTAATTCAGTTCCTTCTTTCTGCCAGGAAGTGTTGGTGAAATGAAATGACAGAGAGGTCTGTCAGGAATCCAAGACTCTCATCAGAGATGCTGCTTTTTTAGTCTTGTTTATTTATCTACCTTTCAACCACTTTGAGTCATGTTTAACTGTCCGCAGAGTTGGGCTGTCTCCAAGGCTCCGGTATATGACTGCATCTATTGCAAGAAAGTCGGTCACTGTGGCAGAATACAGCTTTCCCTCTGGGGAGGAAGGAAAGAAGAAACAAGAGGAGAGGAGCATTAGAAATAATATAATTGCTTTCTCTCATCAGTCAAATGAGATGGGGCAAATGAAATCATCACAATGTCCTTAGGAACACTGAAGGGAAAAAACATCCAGCTAGGTAAATGGGGCTGAGCACTGAACGAGCAAGCCACCAGTTTTCAAAATGGCAATTTCAGAGGGATGCTGTGAGAGAAGAAACCTTATGGAGTAATTCTCCAGTTTAGGCTAAGTCGTACTGAACTACCCTATCCAGTTTCCCTGCACTTGCCTCTGGCCCAATGCTCATAAATTCTGCCTATGCATGTGAGCAAAATAAATAAGGGGAAGCTGCGACAGAAATGTTAGTTTTAACTGGGAGGGCAAACTACACAGGTCTTAGGGTCTGTCAGCTAATTGACACTTATGCAAATTTCTCCCGTTGAGAGCACTTCTCCTCTGCCAAAGATCACTAGCAAACAATTAAATAGTGTGCAGGGAGCCCAGGCAAAACAGGGATGCAAAGGGATGGAGGAGGATTGCCTATCTATGTTTCTCTTCTGAAATGTGCGTTTCCCGCACAAATTATGCATTCCTCTCTCTTAAGGAACCAGAGGACAAGTGATAAGAAAGCGTCTACAAAATGACACCCCAAGGACAACTGAAAGCTGCAAAACTATCAGGAGGTAAAAGCATGAGCTCCAACAACATTTTAAAATGATTATTTGTTGTCTAATCTGTTTGCAGGTCATGGTAACCGTACAGGGTTGTTTTCATGTGTGAGACAGATCTTGGAACATGATGTCTGGTAGGAGCACAAGCATCGCAGCTTGAGGACAGCAACTTCTGTCTCTGTTGTGTCTACATAAAAATCAGAATGGCCTACATCTCTTTTGACAGAGATTACGTTGGGTGCTGGGCCTCGAAGGCACCAGAACCGAGGACATACCCAGGACAAAGCAGAGAGGCTTCTCTCTTTTCATTACACATACAGACAACGTTTAATTTCAGCTCAAGATTTAAAAATCAAAGTGTTTTCTATTAGCAGGACTGTACTCTTTATTCTGAGCCTCACAATTCCCATCATTATTTGGCTATTTAAAAATGCAATTTTTTTTCTTAGGAAAACCAGAAAAAAAAATTACAAAAAAAGCAAGCAGATACTAAAAACAATTTTAAAATAGAATAAAAAGCTGAATTGTTTAGATACGGATGTCTGAACTCATGTTAATACAATCACACATTTATTTTCTTTCCTGCCAAGTTCCTGAAGACCATGTGACCAATTACAATTTGCACATATCAGCTGTAATAGCTACCAGGCTGCAAGAAGAGCCATATTCATATAAGTGCACCCAACAGACTCAGATGAGCTGGATTAATGCCCTAAACTGCTCTGAAACTGCTTTTCACTGCACTCTGAAAAGTTATCATGGGTATCAATATGTATGGTATATCAAACAATGATTTTCTGGAGCTTAGCAGATTTACAGGCTATAGTCTACAAGAATTTATTTGAACGGTATTAAATTATTTCTGAATCATCATGAAAGAGTACGATCATTTCTATAAATATTCTTTTTATTTTCAAATAATGAGAGGACGTCTTCGGCGACAGAGTGGGAGTCATCTTACCAAACCTCAGCTGCATGCAGGGTAAATGTTTACATTAGGTTGGTCATAAACGCTTTCTTGGCCAGTGTAGTAAGAAAGGCCCTTCCGAAAGGCAATTTAGACTGCCCTAAGGATAGGGGATCTGAGACATGAGGAATAAATCTTTATCTGAAGATGTCTCTCTCTTTCCATGGTTTATGGAGGTTATATATATTATAGGAGGTTATATATATATATATTATAGTAGGTTTTATACCTAAGAATTTCTACTTCATGTTCTTTTGACTGTAATTAAGAAATTACATACTGCCACCATCATTACTACCATTATTTTTGAAACAAAAGGACCCCTTTATTTACACTATAGAGAGTAAAAAAAAATTGCAATCTGCTACAAAATCGCTCCTTTGTAAGGCAGATGATGCCACTTCAAACACAGTAATGCATAATACAGCCCTTTGGCCACAGACTCAGCTCACAGAAGCACAGAATCATTGGAAAAGACCTTTAAGATCATCAAGTCCAGCCAGCAACCCAACACCACCATGCCCACTAAACCATGTCCCCAAGTGCCACACCCACATGTTTTTTGAACACTTCCAGAGATGGCGACTCCACCACCTCCCTGGGCAGCCTGTTCCAATGCTTCACCACTCTCTCAGCAAAGGAATTTTTCCTAATATCCAATCTAAACTTCCCCTGGTGCAACTTGAGGCCATTTCCTCTCGTCCTATCGCTGCTTACTTGGGAGAAGAGACCAACATCCGCCTCACCACAGCCCCTTTCAGGTAGTTGTAGAGAGAGACGAGGTCTCCCCTCAGCCTCCTCTTCTCCAGACCGAACAACCCCAGTTCCCTCAGCCGCTCCTCGTAAGACTTGTGCTCCAGACCCCTCACCAACTACATTGCCCTTCTCTGGACACGCTCCAGCACCTCAACGTCCTCCTTGTAGTGAGGGGCCCAAAACGGAACACAGGATTTGAGGCGTGGCCTCACCAGTGCCGAGTACAGGAGCACGATCATTTCCCCACTCCTGCTGGCCACACTATTCCTGATACAGTTGAGAGTGGCTAGAATACTTGCACACACTTAAATCTTCAGAGCAATAGCTAAAGTATTTCCATGTGAGCACCCAGGCTCTGCTTTCTAGCATCACACCTGCTGAAGAGGATTGACATTATCAGGGGTGAGTTCTGTATCATCTTTACCACCTATTTTACAGACAAATCTAAGAAAAGATCAGCAGGGTTCACACTAAGAGAAGTTCAATAAAGGAACAATTTAATCAGGAATTCATGAAGAGGTGTATAAAAACATTTCTCAGTCAACAGCCCAAGTTTACTCCATGAATAAGCACTCATTTTTTTCTAACTATTGTAGTAGAAATCAGAGTTAACTGTATTCTGCTGCAAACAGCATAAATCATTATTAACCAACAAGCTTCTCTCCTTTGTCTACAACAGCTGGTAATGCCACATTGAGATGTTTTCTGCTTTAAAATAAAATTACCTTCCCTTTCCTTCTAGATCTAGAAAAGGGGAGATCACAGCATGTTCCTTAACTTCCTTTTATTATGAAGGTTAACTTAAGCTTAGTGTTGTTAAAGAATGCATCCTGCCCGCTCATTAAAGTTCACACAAGCCTTGACTTTCCTTGACTTTTGCACAAGCTGTATGCAGCCAGAAATGGTGCCTCACGTTGGTTTGGCATCGTATTATCAAGAATCCAGGAAATACTGAAATATTGAGCCAGGAAACTGAGGCTTCAGGCAATGTTTATGGTAGTGAAGTTAATCCCAGAGGAGCGAAGGCTTCCGTGCTAGTGATTTCCTTATGCCCCCTATTTTTAGTCGTTACTCACTCCCTTTGCCACCTTTCATATTTTGGCATTCTGGACTCAAGAGACACAGTGCTGTGGCAAGCCTGGGCTGCAGGACAGAAAGTAAAAGAGTTTATCTTCATCACTTTACCTGCAAACAATGCAACGTTGGCATGCTTTGCATCATAGGGGCACCTGGCCATTCCACTGAATTCATCCCCCAGGAACTCCAGGGTATCCATCTGAAAAATGAAAGAGACCTCCTCAGGTAGAGAAACAGAACTTCCTACCCCGGATGAGGCTTATGACAGTGTTTCTTCTTTTCTGGCCAGGGAGGAAGGTCCTTTCTCTAACTGTGCTCCTGACTATGAATTAAATACCTGACAAAAATCACGGTGTTAAATAAAATCAGTCTGAAGAAAATGCGTCCAATAAGTCAGGCATTCTTCTGGAGCTAATCACTCTTACCCCGACACATTTTACAAAAGCCTTCAGTCTATATTTTATCTGTACACAAGCTTCCTGTTGAACTGTAGCAGGCTATGTGGTCTGTGGTTCTGGCAAGGATTCAAAATTTATCCTCAACAGTGATCCAACAGAAGCACTCTTATACACAGAAAAGACTGCAAGCCACAGCAGTCAGAAGAAACAACACTAGGACAATTATCTGTGTGTGCATTTTTCTCTCCAAAGTCCGGAGATCCTTCTGCTCTAGTCTCAACAGTGGTGCTCTCTTCCTTGATTTGCATACTCAGAAGGATGCTCTCCAAGTCTTACTGTATCAGTTGAGTCTGTGTCACAGAGAAATCCTCTTACCATCAGGCAAGAATTAATCTGTGCAGGAATTGTAAAATCTGAGGCTTAAGTGTAACTCCTGGGAAATAAATTCACCCTGGGCACCGATAATGATACAAATATACAGATCAACTTTACGTTAAGTTCAAGAGGGTTTAGTGAGCTACAGGAGAAAGGTACATCTCTTACCTCTTCAGGATTCTTATACTACTATATTTTGGGAATAAGAATCTTTCTAGCATATTCAAGTAACTTGAGGAGCTCATACTGTATAAATCACATACAATACAGATTCACAGAGCATGAAAAACAACCCACCCAGCACCATCAACTACTCCAATCAACTTTTAGCTTGTATGTTACAGTACCCAAGTCCTCCAGTGGACGATTTATCTTCATTTGTTTTCTGTCATGTATCCTTCCTGTCAAAATCCACTCTGAAGGGAGTTAGTTGTGTTTACTCAAGGGCTGAAATGCATTTCATGTGATAGTGAGAGGAAACGAGTTACAGTCCTGAGCAACTTGCCCTGCACCAGCCCCATGCCCCCGGCTCATGTACGCTTGCATTGGCAGTGTGGAGGGACGGCCCCATTTTCTGCCTGGCACATCTTTAGTGCTCTTTCTATACAATGCAGAAATACATAGAGGAAAAGCCAGGGCAGGTGTTGGAGAGACCTCCTGCTGACTCCCAGAGGTATCACCATCCAGCCTCCTCTGCTCAGCAGCAGGTGAGGCAGTCTGCGGAGGCCATGCATCACGGGGAATGAAACACCTGCAGTAAGGGTAAGGAGGGCCATTTATATCCTTCACGTCCGCACGTCAAGGAAATGTGCATTTGTATTAAAAAACAGCTTTCTAGCAAGGGGACTGGTTTAGATTTGTTAGCTGCACCAATGGCACCAAGAGCTAAAAAATGACAAACTGTGCTGGAAAACTAAATATAGCACTGAGACCAAGAAGCTTTGTCGCATGCTAGGAGTGGGATGCAAGGAAAGGAAGAAAAGAAGAAATGGCTGTTAACAGAGATGCCACCTGTACCACACAGTTACCATGACGTAGGCTTGTATTTTTATTCAAATTTGATTCTTCGCCCCCAGACTGAAAGAAAAGTCTACGCTGAGCTTCTCTCCTGTGTTTCCTAGACTATAGTCATCACAGTGGCTAAACAAGGCAAAGCAGCATTGCAGAAAATGCACAGAACAGCAGCAGTCACAAGCGAATACCACTAAGGAAGTAGTTTTCCTGGATGTTAATGTCTTTATTCTGTTTTTTACAGTAACTCTGAACCCAATGAAATGAATGAGAACTGTGCTGTGACTTTATTGGGAGCAGCATTAGCAAAGCTGAATTCTCTTTTTCCTGAAGAAGGATGAGAAATGACCTGTGGGACATAGCAGTGCCCAGAAAAGCAGAGGCTGGATATCAAGGGCCTGAGTGAATTTATTTTAAAGCTACTCCAGAGACATCCACTGTTGGGGGTTATATCAGATTGTACTGGTGCAAGCCTGAGAAAATGGGAAATATTTGAATAATGAGCCCTGTTAAAATGCAGATGATGGGGACACCCTGTGTCAAAGGAAGAAACTGGGGTCAAGGAATTAATGTAAAGTATCCATGGATCAGCACTGTTTTCTGCACTGCTCTAGATAATGTTTTGGCTTTGCACATCCCCAGATAGTGAGGAATACATCACCCTCCTGCTGTACCTCCCCCTGTGGAGATCTGCTGTCAATCACTTTTACAGCACACAAAGCCATAGGATCTCCAGACCTTCCATATCTGCTGCGTCCCAGCACTAATATTCTCAGGTTTTGCTGTGCTAAGCCCTCAAGTGCCTTGGGAACTGGCTTTGAGATCGAGAACAGTACAACAGAGACATTTAAAACATGGTACCCTGGAGGTAACCCTCAGCATCAGTCTATGACGTCAGTGCCAAGCTGAGGAACTTTCTGCAGAGTGACCACATGCCCAAGCAGGGATCTGAAGGACTCTGGCCCTTTGGAGGGCAACGCAAAGTGGCAATAAACTCTGACGTGCAGGAGTTGCAAAGAAGGAGGTAATCAATCTGCGCAATCCTGAGAAAGTAAATTACCATTGAGCTCTGTAGCATTGAAACGAGTCAGGATAAATGCAACAGAGTTAAACGATGTGCTGTTGAATGACAACCTCATGCTGTTGCCAGCATAGTCACAATAAATCCAACAGAAAGACAAGGCATAAATGAAATCCCACAAACAGATCACATACCTTGTAGTTCCTGCAAGAAGGGTTGAATGCATTTGTTCCACAGATAAACAACGTATCCTCATTTCTTTTTAGGAGAACCTTAATAAAATTATGACATTCATCCTGAAGAAAAATAATAAAAAGTATTTCAGCTACTGCATTTTGGGTGTCTGGTTTTATTTTTATGCCATGATATTTCATTGTCAGGTCTAAAATGAAATTGGCCGGTAGCCACTGTGATATTCTGGGCTTTATTTCAACTATGCTTAACTGACAATGAGTAAGATGCAATTGATTTATATTCTAGTGGCTTAAAAATGATTACAAAGAACAAAGATATGACATTCATATTACAGCTCAGATTTTGCTGTTGTTCACATAGGTGAATTTTGTTTGAATGCTATTGCTTTCCTCAAGAATGAAAAATCTGATCTTCTCATCTATGTTGCTGTAAAGACAGTAGCATCACCAACGCAATGCATTGGCATTAAGCATCTGTAACTAGAAAGGGAAGCAGGTGTAAAGACTCAAAGAGTCTGCATCTAATTCTAATACCACTCGTGCTAGTCTTAAGTTACAGTAGGGTAAAATCGGTGTGAGAAACACTCCTTGTACAGCTGTACACATTCATGCTTTCTGATGCTTTACACAAACTTCTCAGTGAATTCCTGCAGGAAGATGGACAGCAGCATTTAGCTTTTGAGGCAATGGTAAGCAAAATCAGTACGCTAAGCATTATGTCCAAAATCCCCAGCGCTTTAAGTATTTCAGAATATTGCTGTGGCTCCTGTCGTAATGTTTTATCACATTAAAATGAAACTATTTTTGCAAATTAAAGCCTTCAGTAAGTTGATGGAAAAAGCAATTACTGGCAAGAAATGAACGGCATGATCCATTCCACATCACAGACAGCAGCCTGAGATAATAGTGAAGCAACTAAACTAAAGTGGCAGATGTAGAACAAAAGAAAATTGCTTACCTTATGTTTTCCCTTCATTCTGCATGTGTCTACATCAGCTTGTCTAGATTTCCATGTCAATTTCTGCAAGGATCAAGAAAGAAATCAATTAGAGCCCAGAGGTTGCTGCATTTGATTTCAGAAGTCCCTTAGGGGAGACTAGCTGTTGAACATATATTTATTGAAAGCTTTCTGCACCCTTTCTCCATGATTAATTCACCACAACAATGAAGGATCAGTGACGTGGAGCACTCACTTAATTTTGTGTTGCCATCTATTCATTAGACTAGAAACCTATCCCATTTTTTTTAAACCCTAAACCAATGGAATTCAGCAATAAGCCAACTTTCAAAAACATGTGCACTTTTCTTAAAATTAGTAGATGCTCTCTTCTTTTAATTTGATATTGTTCTGCAAATCAGAATAAACACTTAGGGACTACAAACCCTAACTGGATTCTAAATGAAATATGTATTCTGGAAGAAGACATTTTAGATTAGCAAAGAAATCAAAGTCAGGTAATTCTTATCACTTCAAGTCAGCCAGCAGGCTGAGAGAGCCCTCCACCTGTCGAGACACTGCTGACTTTATCTGCTAATATTCTTCCTCCAGAACATTTACAGGTAAATCCCAGCCTGGACTTTTTTGCAGTGATTTCAGGAGTGGTCAAATGCGGTAGGCTGATTAATTAAAATAAAACTTTATTTTAAAACATATGGCCTAAGATAGTACCACCCTAGACACTATAGCCACGACCATCCTCACAGTGTTTCCCATCACTAAACTGAGGCACTGTGCATTCATGAAGGGCCCCAAGCTGAAAGAGTGACCATAAATATTTATTTCCATTGCAAGCCTGTGCCCTCATCTTTTGACGAGTAATTGGCCCTAAGCTCATCTTCAGCATAGTTATAATGAAACACTCTGCACTCCTACAGTGGAATTCATCCAATGCCCAAATTTGTACGATTTTCTGATGGACCAAGGCTGTGTTTGGCACATACTATACAATGTGGATGCAATGCAAAGGAGCTGAAGGGAGATTATTTCTAGTATGTCTATATTAACATACAGTATGGTAATGCAGACAAAGCTCTTTGTAGTTTGAATGTAACTTCCCATAGAGATAATGTGAATACATCTATAAAGTGATGTTATAATAAGATTTTATTTAGTGAGTACTTGCATGAGTGAATAAAATCTGTGTGCATGAAAATACGTAAATAGCACTTGCTTTTTATGATGAAAGTTTCAGTATACTTAATTGGATAGTATAGCTGTTACAGAAAAGTGCTGAATATAAATGAATAGATGTTTGACAGATGTTCCATCAGGGACCTCACTGTATTTCAGTATGGATTGCTTATCAGCCCAGCTAAATCACTTATCAGAAATTCACAGAGGACATGATTTTTATTCTAGCTTTCCCCAAGTATCATTAGCAATGCCATCTTACTTGCTTATTACAGTTTTTACAGCAGTGCTGGCAAGTTGTTTGAAACAATGTCATCTTTCTATTTATTTGAAGCTTGTTCTAGTGTCTTTGGTTTCTGGATGATGATAAAAGCTACTTACCTTGCTAAAATAAATTTCTTCTGTGTGTGAGGTGTCCATATCAACAGTATAAATATGGTCCCTGTAAACAAAGGGAAATGAATGCAAAGTCAAACAGAGTAGTCAGACAGTTCATTTTCTAAGAGAGCTATCTATCACAAGATAATCCGTAATCCATTCAAAAAAAGACCACAGGTCTTACCAGGGAACAGTACGGACAGCATTGCCCGTTTCCCCAGAAAAGCACTTTCATATATAAACTATCTTCCCTCCCATTAAGAAAAAAAGAAAAATGCTACGAAACTTCAAAGCAAGATTCTTTCCCAAAAGCAATTATTTGAACAAATGAGATTTTGGAAAGGAGATGAGCCTCATATTGTTTCTGCTCTATAGGTTCTACAGCAGACGCCACGATCTAGTATGCAGATGTTTTTGCATATCCTGAAGTCAGCTTCAATAGTTCTTAGGCAGCCTTTGGCAGATTCCTGGGCTAGCGGTCACTGTGCCACATTTAGCCATTCAGGGTTAAAAAGAGGTTAATGCTTCTTTCTTTTTCAATTTTTTTTTTTAAATTATGCATCTAACCTCAGCTGTGATAATTTGATTGACAATATGGTAGGCAAAAGGCTGACAGCTGCAAAACTATTCCCAGAAATCATTCTTTTCTTCACACACTGGTGGCCAAACTAAACTGTAAAATACTCCTTTGAAAAAAGTTCACATTTCTTGCTTGCATTTACTTTCCTGTTTTCCTCAGAACCTGTCCCTCTCTACAATTAGCTGCCAATCTCTCCTTGGAAAGAGGAAACAGACTCAGCTACTCAGGTAGAGAGGTATTTTTAAACATTCTCCTCTGTGTAAGCTGAGAACAAGGACATCCCTGTACAGAACCCAAAATTTGGGAAAAAAACCCCAAACACCAACCCACAACGCTGTAGTAACCTCCACATCAAATTGGGACTGACCATCTCATTTTTCCTTGAAATAACATTGGCTTTTTTCAAAATGCAGGAAGCTGTGCAGCTGGAGCATGATCCACAGCATTGGAGGGGTCTGCTGAAAGTAGGATACAGACTGTTTCCATTTTAGAAATCCCTGCTCTCAAGGTTAGTTTCATTTTATTGGTTTTGGGGAAACAGTGCCAGTCTCTTAAATAAAGCGAACACAAAACACTGTTATAAGAGGAATAAGCAACACTTCTCTCGCATGGAGAAGAGAGGCAGCACTGTTGCGGGGAACCGGCTTTAAAAAATCTACTGTCTGCTATGGCGCTTGAGGCTGTTTGCTTTGTAAGATGCCAAACTGAGGAGTTGTGGGTTTTCTTCTCCTCCAGACTGTAAAACCAGAGCTGTCATTTACTTCCAAGATTGCTTTTAATGCCTCAGTTTATTATTCGCCTGACTCTGCTGGCAGAGCAGTGGTCAGGGCTGCTGCTGGACTAAAGTTACCCAGCAGTGTGATACCAGATTCATAGATTACTGCATGGTTCCCTTTTTATGAACTCCCTGTCGCTGTCACTCCTACTATATAAAAGCAGGAACAAAATCTCTTGAATTGCAAATTAGGGGTGGCTAGAGCTCTAAAAACCTTCTTCCAGCATAGCTCTTGATTTTAATCATCAGTCTTGCTCTCCAGTGGTTATGATTTTTTCTTTTCATACAAGACAATTAGAAAATGCAGTGGCGGTATTCAGAATGAGGCTTAAGTTATTTAGTTCCACTCTCAATAAAACAGCTTTCAGGGGACTTGCTTTCTGGTTCAAGAAACAGTTCAAAGAAAACTCAGATGCTAAGTTATGGGATCATCTGAAAGAGGGTTAGTATCAGGCAAATTACATGTAATTTTCTCATGCCGTACATGAAACGAAGTTGCTTACAGTGTCAGCGGAGAGCGAAAGAGCTGTCAAACTCACGGGAGGGCTCTCCAACCACAGACAATGCGGGATTGTCCTTGCCCTCCTTTTCCCACCGCTGCCCGACTCCTACTACCTACTAGCTGTGGTATGTGTACAGCTCGCTGCTAATTAAGTTATTCTAACACAAATTGACTTAATCCTAGAGCTTCCGTTTTTCCCACCTCCAGTCAGCAGAACCCAGTTTTGTTGCCATGGCATAATCTGGTGGAGGAAGGGAATTTAAATAATGCCACCGGCTGTGCGTGACCCTCGGCCACTCGGTGCTTCGTCTGGAAACGTGTAGCGGAGAACGAGCAGGGAGCCATCCCGATGCTCCGTGGGCTCAGTAAACCGTTTTGTACATACACATGACGGGTGACAGATAATGTGAACAAAAGCTGCCACCGCGCAAGACAATGGGAGGAGGAGACATGGCAAACTTAGAAAAGGGCGTGTGTGCGCGGGTGCGGGCGAGTGTGAGAGAGACAGCGAGGGAGTAGTACCCTTCCCACGAGAAAAAAGAGAACAGAGCTGGTCCCTTGCAGACTGCAAGCCAGATATTCGGCCAGCACGGCTTCATGGGCTTCGGCCGAGTTATTCTAATTTATACTGGCTGGATACCTCTTCCTGGTAATATGAAATAAAGCCTTTCCGAAGCAACACAAAATTTTATTTGGTAATAGCCAACACAGGAGTCGCATGTCCCGTATGACAAAATAAGCAACCCACAGACAGAAATTTTGTTCTATGCCAGTGGCTCAGTAATGAAGTGTTATCAGTTCTCAAATCTGAGTTAGTCCTCTCCAGTGCAAGGAAACTGTCTGCAAAGTAAACTCTGGATTTTCTAAAACAAGCAAACAAAAATCCCAACCCAAAGCAAACAACCCCAAAACAAAAACTCTCAATGTTTAATCATTTGTTTTGATGGTTTTCCAGATAATTGGGTACAAACATAAACTTAGCATTGCTGTATTTCAATGTCTAAAAAAACCAGCATGAAAGCAACATCTGATAAGGCAGCTAAGGGTTTTATGTTAGCTACAGTTTTCAATGCAACTTGCTACAAAACTCTTTGAGAAACACCTTTGATTGTGTACGCCTTTCTTCAGTCTCTAGATTTACTACTACCTCTAGAGGAGATGGGGTATTGCAGTTATAAACTTTCATTCACACTAGTTGTCAAAGGATGACTCATTTTCTGAAATTTATTGCTTAAAGATAAAAATGACCTTTGAATTTTAACTTGTATCACATAGGCTTCTCAGCCCAGCAGGGATTTTATTCAGTAACATGTGGAGGGGGAAAACAATATGTCAAAGAGTTTTTGAGTTACCACAGGAAAAAAGTGTAAGAAGATTTTCTGGGCTTGTGTAAGTACCAAACAGACGAGGTCTTTATTCTTTTTTGTAGGTCACTAGACCCTAGGAGTATATAAGCACTCTCCTTGTGGTAAACTGTTTTATACAAATAAATAGCCACATAACATGAGAATGCATATTCCCATGCCAGTATGCATACTACCCCCCAAATATCAGCACTCTTTATATAACTGTGCACACAGTGGTCTCATAACCCAAAATGTGTCGCAGGGTTTTCCTGCTGTAATACCGGTTGCTTGGGCACTGTGACAGTCTAATTGCGTCAATCTCAGTCTGGGAACAAACTATGAACACAGCAGAGCAAAAGCCACAAAGCGGATTTACCACCTTCTGCCTGCAAATGATTTCCTAATTTAAAGGAAAACAAATAAGGAAAGCAAAGGGAACTCAGCCATGAAAAGGAGGAAATCCTGTCACCACCTTTCAAACCCCTTCAGCCTGCTCCCCCGCCCCGCTCATTATCGCGCTAAATGCAGCAAAAATGCGGAGCCCCGAGCTCAGGCAAAGCCCTTGCCGTGGGGCTGCCCGCTCTCCGTGCCCTACAGCCAGTGCCACCGCAGCTCCCCGCGCAAGGATGCCAGCTCTTTGCCAGCACTTGACGCACGGGCTCGGGACGAGCCAGAGCCCGGAGCTCTGCCGCCCGGGTCCCGTGCGAACTGGGGTGTGCGAGAAGCCCAAAGAAGTTGCGCGTAGCTGGTAAGGCTGCAATGCCTGGGTAGGTCAACGGGTGGAAGTGTGGTCTTCCGGCAGGCAGGGCCACGACCGTGTCAAAATGGCACTCGGTCACCCAATCGCTTGGTGCCGAGTGGGGATGAACAGGCAGATCTCCGCCACAAAACACATCCGACCACCCAGAAGACGGGGAGTGGCTGTTTGAGAAGGAAGCCAGGCAGCTCCCAGAGGCTGCCAAGGGCTTTCAGGACAGGGCTGGTGGCAAGAGGCTGCCTGTTCACCAGCTGTTCCTCCTCACCTCCTGGCCATCCCACCCACCACTTCTCCCATCTGCAGCAACAGCCTGGCTCCCTGTGGCATACACAGGCGGGCGTGTGTTTCTCTGACGGAGGAGAAGGACCAGAAAACTGGTGGGAAGCAAGCTGCTACCAGAGAGGCAGCTTGCGGGGAGGTCCCAAACCGGATCTGGGTCCAAGAGCTCCTAAGATGGACTACCCACCCTTGCTAATCTGGACTCTTCTTGCGGTTGCCCTGCGTCCATCAGACAACTCCCACCCTAAGACTGTCAATCTCCTTCGCTCACAACAGGCAGGGAGAGGAAGTGTTAAAGTTTGATCTGTGCCAGGTTGGCAGCTGTCTAAAATCGGTGTTGCTCCAAGGAAGCTGATGGTGCCATGCTGAGCTATGCAAACTGAATGGGTGGCTCTATACGCAATTTTTATAAAAAGGCGTGTGCTTGTATCTGCACAGTATAGCTCTCCAAAAAAATCCATACACGAAATTCAGTTAACTATGCTGAGTACATTGAAAGAATGGCAGCAAACATGTTTGCTCTTTTTTGTCTTAAGATATTAAAAACATGCCTAAAACAGCAACATTGCAGTTTAATAACTCTTACACAAACATGCATTTGTACATCAGCAGAATTATTCTCTAAAATATGTCATTAATGATGTGCAGAAACAAAACTACAGAATGAGGATGGAGTCTCTCCTCCATGGGGCTGAACAATTTCTCTGGCAATTTCCCTTTTGCTGGACTCCAAGGAAAGCAGAGGTGTGTAGTCCTGAAAAGACCGTCTCAGCACCTTGCAAAACTCAACCTTAGTTGACTGACCAACAAGGTTTCCAGTATGTCTTACTAAAGGGCTGCAAAGCTCTCTCCGAGTGTGAGAAAATCCTAAAAATAACGTGTCTGTCAGAGGAGAACTCAGAATATTCCTCGTCTTCTCCTTCCTTCTCTGAAAGCAGCAAAGGAGGAGTGGCCAAGCAGGGGACTACTGACCTAGCAGCAACGTAGAGGGTCCTGTTCATGACCATGACCAGCTGGATATCCAGTCGGTGCCTCTGCGTGGTGTTCCGCCCTGGTTTGTGACCCACAAACACCGGATACTGTCTTGTATCTGCAGGAAGGGAAAAAAACCAGGGTCAAAAGAGAATCACAAACTGAAACCATGCTAACACGGAGCACTATGTGGCCCAGCTATGGCCAAAACTTGTGGGTTCTATTCTGCCCTGGCACCACAGCCTGGGGTTGGAAGGCATAAGCACAGAGGGCTGGAGAGTTCTTCAAGGTTACAGTCTTTGCAGCTGCGAAGGAGAAAGTCATCACCTTTGTAGAAGACAAAAATTCCCATTTTTTTCAGAGCGTAAAACTCTTCTGGAGCTCTTGGCACATAGGTACATGGCACTTTCTCACAGTTTTTCTTTCACTGCTTGCAGAGCTTAAATGCTTACTCCTGGCTGCCAAAGTGTGTCTAGTAGGACAAAACTGTTTCACAGTGGTCCATCTATCACCACAATGACTGGACTGGTAGTGGTTAAAGCAAAAGATTTGTCTCTCCTTGGTTCAAATTGCCAGCTCCCTGGGTTTCCTACAGGATTGGACTGCCATCGTAAAACAGCTGTGGGGATTTCTGAGAAACAGTGGGAAACCACCACTTGAACTTTATAAAATGAAAGTCACTGCATATTATTTTGGCAACCAGTCTGATACTCCAGTTCTTCTGGCAATTGGACAACAATACTGACTGGAAGCCCTGTACTGAGCTGCTATCAACAAGCCAGCTTTCCCCCTCACTCTACCAGTCAGCAAGAGCATTTATTCACTCTATTCCCATGATTTTTTTAGTGAGACCTCAGCATACATGGGGTATGCTGCTGCTCCCCAGCTGATCTGTGTGTACAACCTATAACAACAGTGAACACTTCTGACCAAGGGCCACCTTGCTGTTACACTTCATATGTATACTTGATCATGACATCTAGATGCATGAACTCGGGAGCTAGTTAAGTAAACAAAATGACAGAAGACAGTATGATGCTCATACTGATGAGCATCACCATCAATGCAGAACTGCTGCATGTGCATGTTATACAGACCTGACTAGCATCTAGCTATGCCTGAGCCTTTTCCTCATCAATATGCTTTCCCAGAAACCTGGAGCTGTTTGAGGGAGTCTGTTTTTTCAGAAACGCAGTTACTGCTGTGTGTTTTCAGTTATTGCCCTCTAAAAGTATCTTCCCCGTTAAGCTTGGTCAAAGTATTGATTCACACCATGGCTTGAGCAAAGAAGTGACAGTGCCATGTGTCAGAAAGCCTGGTGATAAAACTGTATAGAAACAGGAACTTCCCTGCAAATCAGATGCTGAGAACACCTGGAGAAACAAATTAAGATAGCCCAGGTAGGATTTATGTTCAGAAGTGTAACCCTTCTGACCAGGTCCTACATGCAACATGCCAAGTTTAACTGTCAAGCTGTTCTCTGCTCAGTACTGTTTCCTCTGTAGCTCACAGATTTAGTGCAAGCTGGGGGCTTGTACATTCACCTGCATTTCAGCATGCCATGCTGCAGAGGAAAAAGTTACCCCATATTCTATTTCTCCAAAAGGATACAGACTGACCATTTCTGCATTAGTGAGGTCGATTAACATCACCCTTCTGGAGGATGAAAATGTTGGTGCAGAAGACCTAGTGTTCACATCGGACATGTTTCAGCAGGGTTTGCTTCAGAGCAGTTCTTCCTTGTTCTTGTATCCCAGATGCCTATTAGCATTTGGAGCACATCAAGCGCGTCCCTGCAGTCTTTCAGCTTGGTCTTACCCAAGACAGACAAGTTTATGGGTTCCAAGGCCATCCCAAAGCACAGTAAGCAAGGAAAATCAAGAGATCCACTTCAAATTCCTGACCCAAAGTAGGCTTAAACATAAGCCTATTCATGGCTGACTTGCTGCTCCTTAGCATACTTTTACAGACCCAAGTGCTAAAGACTTCCTTTTACACATATGAACCTTTGGGACTTCAGAAGACTTTTCTTTGCAGTAATCCTAACTGAGTTGAGGTAAAAGTGAAAGAATCAGTTATACGAAGCCTGACTTGTATGGCGAAATGCACAGAAAGCTCTTCACCTGTTTAGCCAGCAAATCTCAATACTGACTTGCAGCTGTCTGTGTTACCCTAGATTTTGGAGAGTTTGCCAATTACTACTGTTAAGAAAGAAGAGAGATTCTGTTACAAAAGAATCTTTGTCCTGATTTGGTTTTTAGCTGCATTTCCAGCTTAGCAAAAACTGCCTAATGCTAAAGCGGTATCCATCAGAGCTTAAAGAAATAAGCTCAATTATTAGTATTAGATCGACAAATTACATTTTCAGAGCTCAGTTACTTCAGTGTGTTATGCTTGACTCTGATGTGCTTCCCTGATTATCCAAAACTATGTTTTCACAAGTCAGGTGAAGGACACTTTGATTATGGGGTGGGGGAGAAGGCTTCCTTCCTTTGCTGCTGGATAGAGAAGGATATTTGGCTACTGAAGTGTCTCTGTTCAAGGAGAAAGGCTATGGTTCTGGAAGAGCAAGCAGTTTACCACCCAGTAGTCATAAGTCAACATGAAAAAGTCATATTCCTATATTAGTATCTGAGAACATAAACTGGTTGATCTTGGAGACATCAAGAAAAACAATTCTATTCATTGCAACTATAAAAAAACACTGTTGATTTGAAGTCCTCTGATCAGTATTAAGCAAATGAAGTCTCCTGGCCTCTTATACTTACAGTTGCCATGCGAAATACTGATTGGCTCGGAATCTTCTGGGAAACCAGCCCCAGCAAAGTGTAGCAGTGTGAAATATAGCAGCAAGGCTTCTGACCTCATAGTAGTTCAGCTGGGAGGCTTCACTTCTTCACTTCACCCTGTGGAAGACAAACAAGTCTTAAGTGCCTTCTGTTGATTCAGTTTCAACCACTGCATGCAGAAAGCTAAAAAGTGTCAATGGAAAGAGAGGAAGCTTTCCTTCTCCTCAAGCTGCTCACCATATCTGAGGAGGTATGCCATGTTTCTAAGCAGAAGCTTCCCTACCAGGCCAGTTTCCCTTTAGTCTGTACCTCAGCAGTGCCACAACTTGCTTGAGGATAGACTGAAGTATCTCTGAGTTACCAAGAATTTTCTGCCTCAGCTGCTTATATGCAATAGAGAAGCTTCATCTCCTGCACTGATAGACAGCTGACAAGAGTATTTCGGGAAATATTTTGTTTTCTCCTTCTTTGGTTTGCATAGTAAGATGATGACATGATGACACACACCATAAATAAAAAAAGCCCACTACATTATTCTGGTTAAGAAGAGATTAAGGGTTGTACTACAGGACTGATTCATACCCTGCAGAGTTGTGAGAGAGCTTGATGGAGCATGCAGAACATGTCATTGGGCTTTACCATAAAAATATGTACCCATAAATTTAAGTGCCATAAAACTAATACTCCAGCTTGTGATAAAATAAGGGAGAAGCGAACTGTCTAAGGCCAGCGATTTTTTCCTGTGTTCCACTGACACATTCACTCATACACATTTCATGTACAAAAATATCCCTAAATCTTGAAGATAAAAGGAACCACAGGGGCCTTTCGATACAGTGAAAGAAAACAGCACATAATACAGTAAATAGCTCATAATTCCCAGGCAAATTTCACACAGACGTTGATCTGCAGGGGAAATCAGTGCAAAAGTGGGGTTTTCTTTTCATCCCTTCCGGAGTTTCAAACCTTTGATGCCGCCTGCCAAAGATCCCTTTTGAACAAAGCTATATTACAGTAGTCTGTCAGTCATTCAAGATTTACGGGCAGAAAGTCAAACTTCATAACCTACACAGTCTTTGAAACTTAATTTGGCAAACAAAGTGCTAATTTGCCCTTCTGCAACGCCATTTAATATTAGATACCTATGTCTCCTTTCTTGATGCCAAAAAAAGCATTAACAAGTCTTGAGTGTTGCTTTTTCATTTGTAGTTTCACAGACACAGCTGATTCCTCATCTTTTACCCAACTGAAAAATGTCACAATAATTAATTTGCCTTATCAGATATTTGCTTTCAAATAAAGCTTCGGCTCCTGTAACTGGATTGGAATAGCGACTCTGTTGCAGGGCTATAGCGTCCATAAGGACTAAATGATCTATTATACTCTGTGTTTCCCTATTATTATTCAAACACACAAATTGGAAACTTGGCTGATTCTCTATTTCTTTTAACAAAATAACTGAGAGACTGAGTTAGACTGAGACTAGACAAAATAAAATTTAGTACAAGGCAATGACTGACACCTTAAGTGAACAACGTGTCAGACGGATGGTGAAGGATAAAAATAGCACGAATAAATGCAACACAATGCAGACACTATCTGTCTATTATACCTTATGTGAGAACACATACTAGAAGACAGTACATACAAGCCCCAAGAGAAGCATTTCCATCTAGCACTGGTTAGGCCGATAGCTGTGTATGATTACTGACACAGCTATGTCTGCCTGCAGACACTTTCTTTACCTGTTTCTTCCATTTGTCTCTTTAATCACCTCTTACATTTTCTCTTGACTGTTAGCTCTCTGGGGCAGGAACTGTTTCTTTCTATTTGCTTCCATACCCCGCCAAACATCATTCGGC
>NW_010524406.1:26184-28774 GCF_000687285.1 Phaethon lepturus | reverse complement strand
GCCCAAAGTAGAGATAAGCAGCAGAAGTAAATATAATACTTGGAAATGCAGTTTCCCTCAAAAGGTTTGAGTCAAAAGTAAGATACAGACATTAAGTGGGTTAATTCCTTTCTCTCTACACAATTTTTCAAAATGTAATTCTGCCACTTTAAAAATGTTGCCCCTGAAGTACAATGTAAAGTGACAAAACAAAATGCCTTGTCTTAATACACGAAGAGAATGAAACTCTTTCCTTCTTGAAACTGTTAACAGTCCAAGGCAGCAGTCTTTTCTGAAACGCACATAAGGAGCAGCAGTTTAATGGGAAGAAACTTATCAAGCAATCCAATTCTTCCACTTAAACCTTATTCATCCTCAGCGTCAGTCTGCAGGCCGACAATTCAAACCACTTGGCTCACAGTGAGACGCTGGAGCGTAAGAATAGCTGCTTTCTGTTACTCCCTATCAGCACATCATCCACCATCTAACAATGTGTGTATGCTATGAGGAAAGCATTACGGTACTGCAGACATATCGCTGCCACTCCGCTTTAGAGCTTGAAAAACTTCTCCCATGGGCGATTCTGCACCATCATTCCCTACTTCTCATTCAGACATGGGTACCGCTCCGCGTAAATATATACAGGAGACAGCTTCCAGGAAAACGAACAATGCCCGGCACACTTATTTGTCATTTTATGTACACGTTATCGGGTCAGATCTCTTTTCTTCTACCTGGAAAGAATTAACTGACAAATGAACTGACATATTGCCCTCTAACAAAGACTAGGTTAGGTTTTTTAGTATATGAAACTAGTTTTTAACTATATAAATTCTCTGTCATTCTTAAGGGTAGTTTCTGGGGAATAAAAGAGGGAGAAGAGAGAGAAAATAAGAATAATTCTCTGTTGCTCTAGTGCTAACATAGCTGTTCAAATACATACAGAGTAAATGCAAAATGTCTACCTTGACCTGTGAATGATTCAGGTGGACTACACCTCTGTATCAATGGCTGTGCCTATAATAAAGTAGCATATAATAGGTCTCAAGTTGCATCCAAAGGCAGCTTTTTACCACGAGGTAGTTATTCAAACATAACATTACTTTTGCTGTTCTTACAATGGTGGAAAGTGCCATACTGTTTCAGTGGAATTTCAGAAAAGTGCTGATTCGAGAAGGTCACACTTATTTTTAGTACAGATTTCCTTTTCAGCAAATACTCAGTTCTGGTTGGGCTCCTGGGAGTGATGCAAATGTTCTCACTTGCAACTGTACTGAAACTACTTTCTAATCAAAAGTGTTTGTGAATGCAGTGTCTGATGAAGCATGAGTAGCTAGACAGTGATGCCGAGCAAGTACAGGCACTGCCTCCAAATAAAAGTTTTGCAAACATTCAGTGGAGAGATCTTCAGTCAGTGTAGACCACTGCGGCTCAATCTGGCCTGCATTAAGTCCTACTGGTTGAGAGACAACTGGTTCTGAGAACTCCAGTTCTCTCTGCTCAAAACATGATTACTGCTCCTGTTGAAGGAAGCTAGTGGTGACAAAGAGTGAGTTTTGATGGTGTTCTTTTATCAGCAGACGAGCTAATAAAATACAGCCCTGCAAATGTTTATGAGCATGTTTTATAACCTATGTCTAATGCAATGACTTGTGGCCATTGAGTTGGTGGAATAAATCAGGTTTCTTCTAAGCTTAAAAAAACCCCCAACTAATCTGCTTCTTGCATGCCTAAGACTATATATATGCAAATATAACTTTATGCAAGATGTTTGGTGCTCTAATTCTTCTTTCTGAAGTTGATGGTTACAAATACCTATGTAAGACGACAACTTCTGGTTACTTTTGTGTTCCCTCCTTTTTGTCATATTATGATTAAGTATAAATAAACCATAGGATCTCTTAACTTCTACAGAAATCAAAGTTTTTTCTTCCTAGGTGGAATACGTTTTTCTGTTTGTACACTGCAGCCCAAAGATGAACCATCTCTAAGTAGGACGTGCACAGATACTAGTGCAATATAGTTGGTGTTACTATTGTATTTATTCACTCAAAGCCTATGTATAGGCACCTATGTATAGGCACCTTAAAATACACATAGTCATATTCATAAACATATACCTCCCCATACACGTAAGTGCTTGACACAGGGGCATTTAATTTTGCAAAAATCATGCTGCTGGCATGAAACAGTTTGTGAAGCTAAGAAAGTAATGACCATCCCAAATCAAGGAGAGATTTTTCTGTGCCAAGTGCCCTCCACTATGGCTATCCATGGCAACCTGAGCCAACAAGAAGCCACAATGATAAGCTCTGCTTTGTGCTGTCTGACATTTTTAGCATTTAAAGAACAACGGTTTGAGTGGAAATGCATATATAATAGCTGCTTGGATAAGGAAATTATTACATGGCTGCTGCCATTAATACCCTAGTAACCACATTATTGTACCTACAGCTTTTAAGTTCCAGAAAGGTTATAACAAATCACACGAAAAATCCTAAAAGGAAGAGCTAACTTCCTGGTAAACTCCATAAAACTGTAAGGCCAGATTTGATCTTGAGAACAAATTCAACAGCAACAGCAATGACTGTGTAGACACATCTATAAGTAA
>NW_010524406.1:0-26153 GCF_000687285.1 Phaethon lepturus | reverse complement strand
GCTCTTCCGTGTTAGAAAACCTCCCATCTTGTTGCTTTGGCCTCAATGGTCCGTTCAGCTAACCCCAGCATAACTCAAAGTAAAATCAAAGTATGTAACCATGTCAGAATTTTCCCACAGCACAGTAAGCCTGCTCAGTAACGGACAGATCATTTATTACAAACCTTCTTTATACCGTGATGGGTTGTGTTCATACATGACAGCTGCACTTCGATCCAAAAATTACTAAGCTTAATGTGAGAATTACCAGACAAAACTCAACGGTCTGTGTTATGCATGAAGCAAGACCAGAAAACCTAATGGCCATAAAAAACCATGACTGCCTTAAACAAATTCTTTTGTTTCTACAAACATGTAGAAGTAACTTATTCTTCAAGAAGACAGTAAGTCTAGTAAGAAGAAACAGCATTTAACCAAACAGCAAGGAAACCAAAAACTGAAGCCAGATGAATTTGAACTACTGCATAAGGAAAAATGCATGACCAGGAAAAGTAGCAGGCTCTGTGAACTAGCCCTGGCAATACTCAGCAAATAGCCCTTTTCATCACAATCAGCATTTCTTACACTGGTGAAAAACAAAAGGACCATAAAAAAGCAGGGAAGAAACTGATTTGAGCTGCATAACAGAAGTAACAAAAAGATCTGAGTTTCTCCTGTGGTAAGAGCTTTAAAGGCATGCAAGTGAATCAGAAACCCAAGTCCTGCTTCAGTGTCTTATCGAAAGAGACTTACAGAGCCAGGTTTATCTACCCGTACATAAAAAAGCACGTACTGAGCTACACAGCACACGCTCCGCCATGCTGAAGGCAGAGCACAGAAACCAGTCAGCCGACCTGACTGCTGTTCCCTGCTATGGTACAGACTTGCCATGCGATGCTGGCAAGCATCCTTCATCTCCTTTGGCTAAGCCTTTGGAAATCTCTGAGTGGAAGACGCCGTTACTGCTATTTACCCCTTTAAATTCACAGTTCCTAGGAAGTGAAAGACAAGAGTTCTGTGCAAGTCAGAGAAAGGAATTAGGAATAATGCAAGAACAACAAAAAGAGAGGAATACAACCTGCAGGCTGCAGCTTCCAGGAAACGAGGAAAGTTAGGCCGGCACAGAGGAGCTGTTCAGGAGAGCATCCTTTGTCTATGCCTGCTTGGGTGGTGGGCTAGCTGGTGCTCAGCCACCTCGTGCACCGGCACCTGGCAGCAGAAGGCATCACGCAAAATGCCCAGGCTGCATGGAGCCAAGGGGATCAGACAGATGTGAGTGAACAGAAGCCCAGCGGGTGCTTCGGGAGCTCAGGAGAGAGAAGGCACAAGTGGCTATCAGCAAGACACAGCATGGAGTGCCAGACATTACAACTGAATTGGCACGTGGCAGGACAGTGCCTGGGATGGCCAGCTCTTTTGCTTGCGTTGTCCTTTCTCCAACGATTGCTGCTCATTCACCTGAATGGTGGTGCAGGTGGCCACTGAGACTTAATGCCAGCTCTGTGCCCATCATCCCTACCAACCTGCAACATCCTTTTGTGACCGATGGTGCAGCCATCATTCATCTTTCCTCTCCTGTCCTGCTCCTGTTGTCTCTACAGCTGGCCATTGATTTCCTGTGGCCAAAAAAGCACTCTAGCACTCCAGGTAGCTGGCCTTTATGCCAGAGAGGCTGGTGCATGACTGCATTGGGGTAGTCACCTGTACTCCTTCAGATCATGTGGTAACAAGGGGTCGATCCTGAATGCTGGTGGGGGGAGGGAGGCAGTGCCCAAGGGAAGCCCCACCTCTCCAGCATCCCTGTTGACCCTAAAGTAAGTCTGAAGCACACCCCCGCTCATCTTTTGCGTGCATCAAGAAGTTCTCCCTGACCATAAGAGGAATGCATGGGTGCCCTTTGCCATGCACGCTTTACTACCATTTTAATTGGATTCAGTACTGCTTACTCATTGACCAGCTGCTGTGGGCTGCGCGCCAGGCGTGACGATTAGGCCCAAAGGAAAGACACCAATGAGAGCGATTTTGCCTCATATAGTAAGCAACAGCATCAACCTTCATTGAAAATAATAATACAAACTTCGTTACTAGTTTGATGAAACACAGATACATGGCCCATGCAGATCTTCCCACTAAGACTTGCAAAAACGCATGTCTGAAATAAAATTTCAGCCAAAATATAAAGCACTTTTCAAGCAAGTTTCAGGAGTACTTGCTTATTTTGTTCAGGTTTGTGCAAACGTGAGCCCTTACCAGCTTTCGTCTCCTCATTTGCAACTTTGCAAGGCCATACATCACGCACGGTAATGTCAGCTATGATGTGTAACATCACTACCTCCTGCTTCAGTAAGTGATAAGCTGAAAAGATCTGGACAACCCCCAGGCAGCACTGATGAGCTTCGGCGTGCTGAACGGTAGTAGCAGGTGTCAAGTCAGTAGGCAAAACTCAGCATGCCTTGTGCTGGCAACTGTCTTGTCAAGATCAACGTTACTGCTCGATGCAGCACAGTGCAAAAAGAAAACGGGAAGAACAAATGGAGGCCTAAATAGGAGAAACCTTCTGCTGACCCGAGTGAGACATCCCTGATGGCTGCAGCGTTAATAGGATGCTGCTGTTCGGAGAGGGAACAGTCAGATGGAAGATGAACATCTCCCAGATGGAATTAGAAGCATCTCAGGCCTATCGATTTTGGTTGTAACCTTTACTGTAAACAGTCCACGGGGGCCTCATCAGCCACCTGTTCAGTGATATTTGCATTGAAATATAGAGCCAACGCAAATGAGAAAATGGCCACAGTTCCTTGCTAAAGCATCTGCTCTGTTCCACCCCTCCGTCTATGCATCACCAGCAGCAGCAAAGGTACAGGTTTTAGAGGAAGGGATAATGCATTCGCACTAGCTCTCTCACATGGCACCAGAAACAATGAACACTCCATTTGTCACGATGTTGATGGTGGTGGTAGTGGTATTATATCACGCAATATTTCACTTTTTAATAATTGCTCAGTTTTACACTGAAATCAGGCTTGCCAAAACTGGGAGGAAAGCCATCTGTGCCTGGAGGATGACTGCCAGAAATTCATGCAATTTTATTTTGGGGTTATAAACCTGCAGAATGGAACAAAGGCAATGCCTAAATAACCCCTTTCACTCATCACCCCCAACCACACAGAGCAACAGACCTAACTCTGGAACAGCTTGGTCAGTCATTACAAAGATGCCTTTATTATTTTTAAAAGCCTCACTCATTTAAGAGATAAAAATAGCTCTATTGATTATTTGTGGGACTTCAGCAAACCTCTGTCAAGATTTTGAATTGATTGAAGAGCTAAATGTAGCAAACACTGTCTTTTGACAGGAGAGAACACCATCTTTAATAATATACTTTGCTGTTTCATCTCAGCATGCTTAATAGAAAACAGATACACTACCAGCAACACCATTACCCTCCCCAACCCTCACTTTGCCTGGGAAATATCAGTGCCAGTCAACTGGCCTTCCATTCTCTCATCTGACGGACAGAATAAAAATTACGTAGCTGCAGGTGACCCGAAGATGTAATGAGAAAGAAACGTGGCCTCCCTTTGTTTTCCTCTCCTTTTAGATAACAAATGTGAAATGAAGCCTGATACGTTTTCACAACAATATTGACAATTGTCACCGATTAAAAGTTTGACACAGCCCTGCAGACATTGTCTCAGCTGCCACATGCCTGCTGTAAACGTAACATTAGGATCAGGCAGTAATCCTAAAACAACCTCTACAGCTCCTCCAGCTCTTCAGGTCAGGTTCCCTCAGATACTTAGCATTTGCCTCCTTTCACTGCTAGTACACACTTAAATGGATTGCAGCCCTTCTTCACTCTCTGACCAGGAAGAAAAACTTTATTTCCAGTCCTCTTATGTCTGCGTAACTGATCAGATCGATATACAAGGGCATAGGTTAACTATGAAGAAAAAAGTTAGGATCCCATTGAACATATCACTGTGTTTAAAGCTCAATGTACTCACGAACAATTCTCCTTTGCTTTTTGTTAATGCAGGAAATATTCATGCATTTAATGCATGAACCCCAGCTGTATTCTTCAGGAAATTTTTAACATTTACTTGAAATGAAAGTGTCCATTTTTTAAGTTGATAAAACAGAAGAGAAATGGAAGTCCTTGCATTTAAGTCAGCTGTTAAGTAATCAGAGCACACTGCTTAGTTTTCATGCAATTTGGCCAGTTCTGGCCCTAAATCCATTTATGCAAAAATTGACTCGTTAATCTGGCTTCATTTACCTTCAACGAAACAGCAAGTTTTGTTGGAGCATTTTTTCAAAAGGCACCAATCAACTTTGGCATGAAGTGGTCTGATACAACATCTGACTGCACCCTTACCCTCAAAATGTGAACGAAATCTACTGTAACCCTGCAATTGCTAAGAATAGACATTACCATTTACATATTAATTACTCCAACTGTGGACACTATACTACCCAAAACTCCTTTACCCCGAGAGCCACCTCTGGAGAGCACACCACTGGTTCCACACTGCAGTAGTCTAGTCACGGCAGCAGAAAAACTCAGGCCAAACCTCAGGATCATACTCTGGGGAAGGCTGCTCAGCACAAGGACACACAGACACACCGTGGTTACACGTAAGCCGAGTCCTACGGGCGGAAAGAAGGGTTAAACTTTTCCCTCTGGAAATCAGGCAAACTCATCAGGATTAGTTATGTTTGTCCTTGACAGACAAAAATATGCAGGTAAGCAAAGAATCCTCAATACGTATTAATAATATTAGTCCCTAGTTTGTTTATGAAATCAGGTTTCTCAGCTTTCTCTGCACTTTGCAGAAGAGCATGAAATAGATTACTGCAAAAATGAAAAAAGTCCACAAAACACATGTAATCCCTGAGGGAAATTTTAAAAATGCCTGTGGATAAACACGAGCAGGTACGGGAAAAAAACAGAAGATTCTGGGTGCTAAGAAAACAATCAAATGAACTGGTGACATTGCCTCTCAGCACTACCTCCAACATCTCTCTCCCTCTTTTATATGCTTCCATTCATGTGTGCCCACACACTCACAGACGTTCACCCAAATTTAAAAGGCTCAGATATTGTAGGAAAAGTTTTTTATTAAAACTCTAGAGAAATTTCATAGATTGCTATCTTTCATGATTACTCTTTGTCGCCCCATGTTTTTTGCTGATATTTTTGGAAACCTTAAAGGAGTAGAATAAATCTGACTCTGAGACAGAAAATCTATGTAGTTTGCTTTTCCTCTGAGATAAACATGATGCTTGCAATAACACAGTTCCTGCAGTTTGCTAGTAATTGCTAGCTGCAAGTGGCAGACTCTGAGCTTTGCTCTGCCTAGATTCATGCCCAACAAATTCCCAAATTTTACATCATATATAATCCAAACAGCTTTATGGACAAGCTAATACAAGAAAGTACCCTATCCTCAAGAATGCCTTTTGAGTAAAGGGATCACCTCAATATGCCAACGTGACAGATTTTTCACTCTTCTCTTCATTACACCACTTCAGGGTTATGAAGAAAACAGAAGCCAATGCAAGAAGCCAACAGATACATAAGAAAAATCCTCCTTCCAGAGTACTGCTGAGATAAATTATATTGTCTGTTAACCTGGACATAAGGTTAATTACTATAATTCAATTTACTTTAAGGGGAAATACTGCATGCAGATATCATCAATTAATCTCTAAATACAAAAATCACAATTCCTGTAATTAATAGAACAGTGCAAGATCACTGTAATTACTGGGGGGCTGTTATTGACAGGAAACAGGAACTATCTGATGTGATTTCAAGGGCAAACTCAAAATTGCAGTGATGTGGGTCAGAAAAAGTAAAAAAAAAAAAAGAAAAAAAATTAGACAGAGATGAGCCCCTGCACCACGTAAATACAATACTTCCTTCTCCTGACACACATTCATCCGCACACTGAAGAATACAAGCATCCTTACACATTTGTTCACACCTGCTTCTCAGCACAGCATGAGGGAATTAGAGCAGCATAGAAAAGGAAGTCAAAGCAGCATTGACAAATGCCTGTAGTACAAGTTACAAAAGCAATAGCTCTGTTATTATGTGCTTTACTTCTTTGGAAAAGCTGTGGAGAAAAAGGTTCAGTGTAGCAAGAGAGAACAAGCCCGCTGAGTATGACTGCCTGAATGGGGCATGATGGATGAGCTTCCTTGCGGATAGGAAAAGCCTCTAATCTGTTCTCCGGCTCACTGGTAGAGCAAGGCAAAGTCGTTCTCTTCTTCTGCGGGAAATATCCTCTGCCTTTTCGATACCACGTGCAGGGGTTTTGCAAAGGACAATCCAGACTGTCACCCAGATGAGACAGCAGCCTGTTTCCAGGTCTTGCGCCAGGGCAGGCTCAGCTATGCAGCCCAAAACCCCGCAGCCAGACAAAGACGTTTCTATATTGCTTGCACTTCCTACGGCTATTTTAGGAATGATTGGTTGCATTCAGGTTCCAACTGCAAATAATGAGATACACGGGAAAAGAAGTCATTTTCACAGCACCAGCACACAGCTAATGACTGGTGCCGAAAACATCATTACTAATATTCCAGCTAATTTTGTGGAGTTGAAAAAAAAACCACGCTGTGTGCAACAGACAGAACACAGGCATCATCCCAGCTATGAAATAACATCCACCAACACCGGGATGGGAAGACTTTTGCTCTGGGGTTCACTGAAGAAAGTTTGCCACTAACCGAAATACGAAGGCTTTCTCAGACAACCAGAGACCTATTCCCAAACCTCCTCCTCTTCTCCCGCACCCCGGCAACTTAAGTCCTTAAAGGTGGGGGATGCAGGAAAAGCAGTGGTTCATTAGCTGAGTGCATCTATGTGAATTCAGCAAGATTGCTTGATGAGTAGGCACACACTGTTACAGGTTTTTAACAAGTCTGCCCGGTGTTTTTGAACCCAGATGATTCCTTCCGAGCTTGACTGAAAGAACAGAAATTCCTGTGCAGGAACAGGGAAGAAGACAGTGTAGCTGGTAAACTGTTGTTTCTTACTCTGCAGTTCTGCTGTTTATGTGATTTATATCAAATGCTGCAGAGAGCGTTTCCTCTAACTTTGGGTTGGCCTCAATAATGTGGACATTCAGCTGATCAGCTGCCAGGAGCCGATCTACAGCCAAGACCCAAATTCCTGCCAGCAGATAGAAGAGAAAAAAGGCACATAAGACATTAGACCAGAAAATCAAATTACTTTTAATGGGACTGAAGACTGTATGCATGGACTGTGCTGAACTCACTAGAAAAGCTTGAAGAGATCTAGGTTGGCATCAAGGTGTCACGTTCTCAACTGGACTCCAATCTGGTAACCCCATGCCTTTGCCTACATGTATGAATGATATCTCACAGGTTATGCTTCCTTGCATCCGAGAGCAGTAACCCTCTGGCTTGCGGCACAGTTTGCAGTTAAAACTAGAGGGTATCGCCTTGTTTTTATTTATGCCAGTGGAAATGTTGACACTGACATCTGCTAGATTGTGGAGTACTGATTCCCGCTGGACTTCAGAAGGACCTGTAGCTCCTCTGCAGCTCATGCCATCTGCATCAGCTCACAGGTGATATTGCTTTACCTATTTATAAGCCTTCCACTTATAAAAAACTGTACATATTTAATACTTGCAACCTTACATAAAGACTCAGTTAAATTCTGCTAACTTTATATGACTTTCAGGCAAAGTCTCCCATCTAATGTGAGGAAATGGAAATACTACATCCAAATTTCCTATGAAATTTGAGGTTATACTTAATCTTTTAAAAGAAGAAATTCTTCTTTTGGTTTGAATTCTTGCTTTCTTAGAGTAAGGAAATTAGATGCTCTTGGTCATATTCCATGCTGCATTTCTTCTTGTTACAATTTGTGTGTGAGCAATTCAAAACAGAATCTCATGGGCATTATTCTTCTGTGGTAAACATCACTACATCAGCTTTAAGTAAGAGACTATTCTTTGCACATGCATGGCCCTATATTCAACCTGTGTGTGCGAAAATGCCAATTTTGCAGTGTCTATGACTGTATGCATTGGTGATTTCTGGTATTGTGAACAACGGGATCAATACCATCCACAAAATGGTCTGTGATGGCTCAGTGAAAAAGCTTTTGCAAGAAAACCTCTCTCAATGACTTGCAGCAACAAAGAGATCTGAAAGACATCCTTTCAGGCATTTCCCCTCTTCTGATGAAAAAATATAACTCTGAAAGAAAGCACTTAACCTACTAAATCTTTTCTGGAAGCTCTGAGGGACCCCGTTACCTCACGTTTTACCTCAGGGTTATCAGCAAAAGCTTTTCCTACACTCCAGCCATAGAGCTACCTCAGTGGGACAAGCAGCCCAGAGCTTCTCCATGCTCTCACAAAACTTCCAGAAAGGAGAAAGACCTTTATTTAGTCCACTTACCAGTAAGCTATGCTTACTGCACATGGAGTCAGAAACATGTCCAGCCACAGAATAAATGGCACTCTCAGCACATGATGAAGAACAGCTTTATTAAAAAGAAAAACTAGTAATTTGAATATTATGTTCTCACAGATTTAAAAAACAGGGGGAAAAAAGACAGAAATTCATTCATAATTTACAATTAACTCATTGAATACTGGTGCCTACTGCAACTACCCTCCTTAGTTTAGAGCCAGAAACCAATTTCCTCCCCTCAGCAAGTTACTGTACTTTTTTTCCCTGCTGTCCTTACTTTCTCAGACAGGATGAAACAAGCTGCACAGGGTCTGCATGGAGGACCATGCGGCCAGGAAGGGAAACATGAACCTCTGACTAGCGAGACAAAGTTGCACACTGGCAACGCTCTACAATAAAGTGCTTGTATAAAGAATGGAATTGGTTTGTGAGACTGAAAACTCCGATGCCTTCCTGGTACAGGCTGTGAGACATGCTTGCATGCTTCCTTCCTGAATCCTAAGGAGCTCCACACAATCCCTTCCCAGCACTTACATACAGGGACTCTCTCGTAAAAGGACTTGGCTTTCCTCACGCAAGAACAGATTTGGCTTTCCTTACACCAGAACAGATTACTCCCCTTACTCACACACACCCTTACGTTCCCCAAAAGCTGAGAATGTTATTTCTGCTGCAAGCTCGTGGGGACAGATGGTATCTTCCCTCCTTTTTTGGACTGCTTTAAGAAGATTGCTAGTGCTACACATAAATAAAAAAACAGCTCTCGATGATCAAAGGATGACTAAACTTGGCATATACCTCTTAATGTACATTTTAATAAAGCTGACTTGTGACATTATTTCTCTTAGCTTAATGCTGGTAAGCTCTGAAGGCAGGTGTTATATGGAGAAACCAGGACAGAGTGATGCAGTAGCTTTCTCCCAGGGGTTGGACAATGAGGAAGATGGAGAGGAAGCTGCTTCCTCCTGGAGCTCACCAGCTACGTTCCTTCTTTTCCTGTCATCCAGACAGATCAACTGCCGTGGTCAGCTACACGACCTCCACAGGGTCTTCCTGCCTAGATCTCTCCCAGGTGGGATTTCTGCATGAACCAACACACACAAACTCTATAAAAAACTTTCATTTCCAACATGCTGCTTTCAAGTTATTTCTAACATAAACACAGACAAAAGGTATGCTCTCTTTTATGACAGGCCTGAAATAAAGCAGCTCTAATTAGCAAAACCAGATAAAACTTCAGAGGTAACACAGTTTTGAATGTGAGGATAAGAAACCTCTCCTTTGAATTTATTCAGCAGCAAGCAGTTTTCCACCTTTCCTCCCTCTTATACCCTTTTCTCTTTGACTCTTTGACTCTGCAAAGCTATACAACAGATGAGTTGATGGTTTCCTACAACAGCAATTTGATTACTGGTTACTACTTTGTCACAAAGCAACCACACATTGTCTACAGTCAACCAATGTCTTGCATCAGCTGAACAAAGTAAGGCACTAAGCAGCCCATGCTACCACTTCTATTGCTGGCTGGACCCAACTATGAAATAGAAGACTGTAACCTAGTTTCTGTCTGTCACTGGTGCGATTATGAAGTTTGGGCTATAGCAAAATACCACAGGGGATTAAAGCAGCACTGCCACAGAAAGAAAAAAAAGTATCTTCCCCAGCAGAAGATAGTACTGCACTAGAGCTCCTTTTGGTTATTTTCTCCTAAACTTGTATTTTACCCCAAGAATGCTAGGTGGTGTGCAATTTTTAAGAAATAAAGGCCTTGCGCTGAAAAGTTTACAATCCACACAGACAACGCATACACACGTAAATAAAGGCTTTTTTTCAATTTTTACAAGTACAAGAAAAAATTTTCCCACCTGCAGTTCTCGATTCAAACGCAGAAGTCGTCTTTGGCCCTGTTCCTTCCCTAAACAAACATTTTAGTTACCAAACTGTAAAAATATTAACAGCATTTCTATAGCATAACAGCCTCCATAATAGCTGACTTCCAACATCCCAAACTGCTCAGATCAATGTTTTGGGCTTGAACAGACACATTCAATTTGCTGACCTCCCATCCAGCACCAAGTCCTTAAAAATTGAACCACTCACACATGCACACACATGGGATGCATTTCTCAAGACAGATGAGTTATTGCTTGCAGTTTCTGTTTCGGCAGTTTCAGAGCACAGTTTTCCAGTTCAAGGAGCACAAACGTGATGATTCATCTCACTGTAAATATTCAACTCATAATCATGCATGTGTTTAGTTTTTCCATCATTACCAACTGGCCAGAGCCACATTTTTTCTAGCTATACCTACAAAAGTTACCCAAATAACAAAAGAGTTGTTATCAAAACTTTTTGCTAAACAGCAGACTTCAGAAACACTGATGTTTGAAAAAACCCTGGGCAGGGCCTGGGAACAGATTGCAGAATTCACCACTCAATCTTGGTTCAATAACAAGAGAAATGATGCTCCACATTTTTTCAGTTGTCTTATGAAAGTTTTTCTTCATTCTGTCTAGTCAATCAAGTTAAATTACATTTAATTATTACACTCCAACAGCTGGGCTTAACCAGAATAATGTAATCATCAGAATAAATTCACACTTAAAAGCAAACCTCAGTCACAGTATCTTGGACAAATTGAAGGTTTAACATGCAAACAGTTACCAGATGATACGACTAAAATAATGTGGTTTCACTCAACAGTCATTAAGTTTCAATTCAAGCAGTAATGAGAGGGAAGATATTAAATATTACCTTTCTTTTTTAAAGAAAGACAGACAGACAAAAATTCAGTACTGAAGGAGGACAGTGTCATGAGCACCAAGGACAAAACAGAAGAACAAGAACAGTCATCTCAGCACATTACAGCTTTCTGTTAAAGCCACAGCCAGATCTGGTACAATATAAACAGCAGCAGCAATTCCCTTGGGACTGCAATGTTGTGTGAAGCTACAGACAAAACACTTCACTGATGTCTCTTAGGGACCAGAGGAGGCTGAAGGTCTATTTTAGCTAACTACTGTAATCCTCCCATCACCTCCTCCCAAACCTACACTTACCTTCCTCTTCAACCACAGCAGCAGCTAAAAGCCTAACTATGCACTGCTTTGAAGATCTTGCACTTAATCAAGCTCTGTAAGTTTGATTTCTTAGTAAAGGGTACTAAAATTAAACTTTATAAAGCTTAGTAGTCTGTATTTTTGGTATCCAAAAGCAATGAAGACTCCTGAGAGACTAGCAGGTATCTCTGAAAGACGGAAAAAACACCACTACAGCTCAGTCCTGCATTGCTTACCATTTACTCCTCCCCCTCCCCTTATTTTGCTGACAGCAAGATGGACAATACATGAAAATTTGATTCTTGGTAAGCCGAGTCATGCAAATTAGCTTAATGAAATAGATGACTTTGTGTATGTCCCTTTGATACTGATTAAGCTCAAGTATCCACTCAGCTAATGACTAAAGCAATACCATGAGAGCTCTTGCAGAGGTGTCATAGCTATACTTTTTTTTTTTTTTTTTTAAAACAGCCTTTTACTCAGCATTTATTTCTATTTCAGATCCCCCTGGCCAGGAAAACAGGCCAGCTTCCAAACGGCAGACCGAAGCAGTTAACAGCTTAAGACATGACTGACGTAACATAAAAATCTGCAGCTACTTCGCACAGCTTGGGCCTCAACGTTTAAAGGAGATATGCCTTTGTGCCCCAGTTTTCAGAGCAGATTACCAGTGAGCTGCAAGGGGCTGCCTTGACTCTGTAATTACAGCCATCCTAATAATGATCTGTTCGATGGCTGCCTACCGCTGGTGCCTAGACAGTTTAATCACCATGCATTCAGCGGTGGAGAACTAGCTATCCTTCCCGTCACTTGAAACATGGGACATGTTGTGTGAAGGCGGTGTAAATGAGCTACCCCTGAACTAGCTGGCTAATATACTTTCATAATTTAAAGCCTAAATTATAAAATAGACCAGTAAAAGTGATAACGCATTGCCTCTTATTACAAAAAGATGTTTCACCTCAGCTGCGCTAGATGCAGAGTCACTCCTTACCAAGCCTATACATGTATTATTTATTGAGTACCAGCTGTGTGCTCAGCACTGCACAGACACAAAGGGATGCGCTCCCTACTCCAGGGAAGCTTTTATACTCTAAAGAAGCATAGTTTGGCATTCATTCTGCCAAAATGTAGAAATCCCATTGACTTCACTACGAGGAGCAGCTGCAGAAGCAGGTATTAAGGCGTTTGTACAAGCCAGTACAGTATCAAGTGGTAGGTCCAGTGAGAGATGAAATTCAAGCAGTGCTCCTACATGGACCATGATTTAGGCCTTGTGGAAACTACTGTGAAGACCGACACAAAAGAGGCAGGGATATACCTAAGCGTACGTGAAGATGCAGAAAGATGACCCAGCGTTACAAGTTCCAACCACCCTTTGCGCTGGCTGCACCTCTCCACACCCCACTGCTGTGTGGTTGCTGTCTTAGGCTGTTCTCATACTATGGTGCTTTCAAGGCAATACTGATCCAGTAATATCCATCAATGGAAGAACCAACATCCAATGTTCTCCAGTGCCAGGAATTTGTTAGGAGTCCTAGGTAAACACAAGTAGTGGGCCTAACGTGAGAAGGAGGCATGAATCACCACCACAGCCTCCAAAATGTTTTTTATACTTCAGACGAAAACCTACTCCCAGATTCCTACAAAGATTTCCCACACTAAAGAACAGAAGTGGCTGAAGGTACAGTTATATTTACACAGAGTGGATGGAAGAACCTGGAAAAGAAATGGGGAAGAGCAAGGCTGAAGTGGGGAAAAAAAGGAGGAGACCTGAGCACAGGCAGTGGGAAGCAGAGAACAAAAACTGTGAAAACTGGGAAGCTGGGGGTTCAAACAGGTGAAGCAGCCTAGGGAGGAGAGCTGTCACGGCATCTGGGCATGGAGGGAGAGAAACGATTGGCAAGTGCGAGACGGAGCAAAGAATACGAAGATGAGAAGGACATTTCAAAATTAATACAGCTGTAAAAAGACTGTGAGGCAGGAGGACAGATGCAGATATGTGTAAAGGAATTTTTAGAAGTGAAGGCAGGCAATTACAGGCAAAGAGAACAGAAAGGGAAAAGATTCAGTGGAGATTCATAAGGAAATGGAAATACGAAAAGGAAATCGGCTGGATGGAAGGAATTGGAGGAGTAAGAAAACACATCGTTAAAGCTACTATTGTGTATCACAGTCATTTTCATTTGGAGTCTGTGCTTGGCAACTGGGTTTCATGGGTGTGTGTTACTTTCTGCCTTTACTAACTGGTCAATTTTTTAATATTACAGAAATTATTCATGGAGAGGGAAGGACACAAGGAAGTCTTCTGTGTATCAACTGATGCCACATATTAAAGGAAGAAATGATGCTGCTCTTCCGGCAGCTGGCTCACAGGTCCCAATACTATGGCTATATCCAAACAGAGGTTCACAGTTTGTGTCCTGTGGGTCACTACTGGATGAAAAGACAATTCCCCATCACTTCTGTCAGCACCTCTCTGGTCACAAGCCATCTAAATACATTAAAATGCATTAAATACTTTCTTAAATGCACTCTTCCATGTCAGCAATCACTGTAGTTGTCTCAGAAATGCATTTTAGTCATAAATGAAAGGGAAAATAGCTTTTAGATCACAGGAAGGCAGGTGGTCCACCAAACAACAATATCTCTCTTGTGAGATCCAACCTAAAAAAACCTGGAGACTTATTGAGCCAAGGGAATTTTGCCTGTGCATGAGAATTGTCCTTATGTTTCAGAGATGAAGGATTTGGAGTCTGGGCTCAGCTCCCTGTGTGTATCCATGTGTGGCTTGATTTATATAGTAATCGTGTCTGTTGCCTGCAGCACAGGGACTTGTTATAAAAGCAGAGGAAAATGTCCTCCTGCAGAGGACTATCGTACACCTCAGCCAGCGGCTGCATCAGAGAGGACTGACAAATGGTCCACAAGGAGAGGAAAAGAATTCTAGGTCCCGGGGTGGAATGGAGGAAGAGCAAGATGGGAAGGACAGAGTTGGAGAAGAAGCACAGACAATGGGAAAGGAACCTGCAAAAATAAGAGGGAGCAAGCATATATATATATACAAAGCTCAACACATCACGTACCTAAGTTGCCTCATGGGAGTTGGGTAGATAAATCTAAATGGAATAGACCTCTATTTTCATACAGCTGCAAAGATAAACATCCTTCCCATGCCTCATCTTCAGGGTTGATTTAAAAATTGTAACTCAGCTGTTGCAATTCGTATCAGACTGGAATTTGGCAGTACCAGACATTAAATCAATTCCACATGAGAAGGGGATCTACAATGCTCCGTTTTACAGCCTGAAATTGTACTTTCAAGGGTTTTAAACATTTTCTACACCACTCCAAAGTGAAAGAAAGACTAGGTTCATTTTAAAATGAGGAATCAGTTCAGCTCTCTGGCAGAGTCAGTGGAAAGATTCCCACTGGATTTAAAGAATCCAGTCAGAAATACAGATGCCATGCCTTCAGCATTCTTCCTCTCAAAAACAACCAAAACAATGAAAAAGCAACAAACAAAGCACAAATATTTAAGATGAGAACATGTGAGTCCTAAGCATATACAATAGATATGTGACATTGGTATATCACTTGCCAGCCTGCCATGCTCTTATTCAACACATTGCTGTTGCTTGCATAGTCATTCATTGATTTCCATGCATTTTTCCATGCATTTTTTTCCTAATACTGTCTTATTTTAATGGAGCTACATCTGCCACACAAGGTGCACAAGGTTAGTATCCCATATGGCAAAGATCAGGAGCTGTGCACCGTTACACTTTCGAACTGTTAAAAATAGGCAAACTCTGGGTCTGGATCCTGAAAAACGTAGGCAGACGAAACTGCCATTTAATTTAATAAAGTCAGTGGGAGTGTAGCCAGCAAGTCAGACCATATGAAATTAATATTCTGCACCAGCTAGTCTGCTAGTTTATGTTATAGGATGTGTCGGGCACTGAGAAATGCAACATACCATATTCAGCCTCACACAACCCTACATCAGGAATGTTCTGTTTATTTATATGGAAACGTTACTACTAAACAAGCACTGGAACTAGTGAAGCTTGGCTGTTAGGAATTCGTGTCCTGATCCCGATGTCTTTAAAAGGACAGAGCTACCCGCACGCCTTCGCCTCTCTGAAGCCACACTCTCACCTGCTTGCCTGGTTTCAGGAGGGACCTTGGAAAGCCACTATCTTGCAGCCCAAAGTCAACCCAAGAATTCGCAAGTCACTGAGAGATGACAACTGTGCATACATGGACAGTATGATCACGCAAGTCTTGTTTCTTTAGGATGCCAGGCTAAAAATATAGTCATTTCCATTAATTGCTCAGAATTTCAGCCCCAAACTACAGAAGGAATTGTACCTCCAGTTGCACAGAGACAAATTTAGCCCTGGAGGCTGAATGAGGCTGAGCTTATCTCCAACCCCCTCCCTTCTGTGGATTTCAGACACTTCCTTCACCCCATCCTCAAACAGTTTTTTGTGCTTAATTTGAAACAGTTGAATTTCCTGTCAACTCGTAAGCAAACAAAGCACCCTCTCCACCAGCACCAGGATCCCTGCTTGGCCGACTTTAAATAGATGAGGCTGACCAGATACTGACCATCAGTTCAGCGAAGAAAGGGCCGTTGTGCGAGGAAGACGCGTCCCCCCACCGGGGACGCGGGCGGCACAGTGCTGCCATTGCCCATCACAGCCCTGCTGTCAGCCGTGGAGAGGTGGGTTTGGAGGGCAAGAGACGTGGACCTTCAACCCATCGAGAAGACAACCTTGTGCAAAAATCCCAGAACCGATGCTGGCAGGCAGACAAAAAATTGTTACCTATTCACAAGGATTTTAGAATGGGAAAGGCACAGGGGGAGAAAATACCTCGGCTCTTCACGCAGGGATCTGGCAAATCCCCAAGCCCAGCTCCCCCTGAAAAACTCAGTGTGCCAGTGTTTCCTGCAGGTACTACTTCAGCGTCGACAGCGAGATGTTCTCAGCAGCGGAATAACAGCTGCACAATACAAGCAGCAACTGAATGGTTGAACAGCTCTTTATACAGGCATGGTGTGATAAAAACCTGGCGTTCTTTTGTGCTTCACAAAGCCTCTACTTTGCTGACTCCAAGTTCAAATCTCACGGGCTATTAGGAGAAGCGAGAAGGACAATGCATTAACATGCACGGTAGAAAAGAATGTGCTTTATTCTGGAAACCAAGCCTGCGCTAGGAGCTGTGTTACATCCTAAATACCAAGCCAGAAGCTGCTTTCACGTCAATTAGAAGGTATGAATTTTGGCATGCAGGGATCAAGCACTTTGTCACAGTGCAACTGAAGCCTGCCCTTCGTGAGGAGGTCCAAGTGGAGCATCTTCCCCTCACTAGCTGTGCTCCCCAGTAGGGGCAAACAGAGGAGATAGAAAGCTGTCACCAACTGGTGGTCTTGCAGCTTATTTTTAAAGGTTGGCAAATGTATGATTTTTCCCAGTTCCCAGTCTTTTCTCCCCAAAGAATAAATCATCGCCAAATAAATGAGAGGTGGGAAATTCCCTTCAGACTACTGAGTTGCGCCCTGTGTTAGCAGAGGCAGTTGCTAACTCACTTGAATTGCACTGGAGGAACACGAAACAAAATAAAGTATCGGGAGAGAAAGGCCCAGCAGGACTGGAGTGGCTGTTCAAAGTGGGAAGCTAGCAGCCAGCTGAAATACCAGGTCTCTAAACCTGGTTGGTTTGTTGTGGTTTTTTTTTGGGGGGGGTGGGAGGGGGGGGCAGGTGTGTGTCTGTAACATCCTCCTCTTAACATTCAAAGCAATTTTTCTCCAGGAGAGGGATGCCAGGCAGCCATACCGAATGAAGACTGAGCACTGTATGGGTCGTTCCCTGGCAGACAGCAGTCCACGGTATGTTAGCTCGTCTTTGCTACCCCTTCCCAATCTTCTCTTGAGAATACGACTCTGCCCAGAGTCCCAGGATTGCACGAGGCCTTTGTTTATTCATCTGCAAATCGGTACCTTAATGCAGTACCTGCCTCACAAGGAAGTTACAAGGCTCCATTAATTCTGGTAATGTGCTTCAAGGTAATCAAATAAAGGATGCTAGGAAAGTGTATGGTAATGTTATTGTTCCCTGGAAATTCCCCCTTTTCCCAGTTGGCACAATTCTACATTTTCTGGGCTTAACTTTAATCTCTCTCAGCCCTTGGGCTACAGTTTATTGCTCTGTCTCTAAATCAAGGCCAAAACTTCTTTGCAAATAAATTTCCAGCAGCAAAGTTGAGTCAGTGTCAGAGTTTTTAGTGTAAACTATGGGAATTAAAACAAGCTATACCGACAGTAACATAAAAATTCAGTTCTCTCATCCCTGCTGCAAAAGCTCTTTATAGAGCTCTCTAAAAGATGACGAAGTGTTTGAAGGTCAACAATTGGTTTTGTGCCATATGGGCCGAAGGCTGAATATCCCTGTGAACACTTGCACAGATTTGGGGGTGGGGGGCAGGTGCAGGGTGCAGTGAGAAAAAGCCCAGCAGTAAAGGAAAGCTTGAATTACATGCTGGCCTTCCTGAAGCAAATTACTAATTAATTGCAATTAACGTAGTCTAAAAATCCTGAACTTGTTGGAAATGAAACTAGACAATGCAGTCCATCTATCAATCTTACAATAACAAGGTGTCCATTCTGAGAAGAACAACCGCAGAGAGACTTCATTTGAAAGCCACAATCATCATACAAGACAGCATACTAGAAATATAGTTGAAGTAACTGCTAAAAAGGAGGTTGCCATGGACACAGGAAAGAGTTAATATTTATATAGTGATGATGATAGTGCACCCAAACTTTTGCTCAAAAACTTTGGTCCAAAAGTCCAAACTTTTGTCTACCAGTACTTAACACATTATTGCCATTACAGGTTCAAACACTGTAGTAATTCTAGCACACTTGCTGCTATCTTACACACGGCTGGATATCTAGGACAGGAAAAAACTCTAAGTTCCATAAGCCTTAAAGAAGATAGATTGATTTATCCACATGGGAATTCTCCTGCGTAGCTGTATCATGCCCTTGTTCACGTGTTTTTTGCTTTCTGTAACCCTCGTTACCAAATTAGTGCCCTCTTATTTCAGTGAGTTATTTCACTCCGCCAGATTTCATAAAACCGCTTCAAACACAAAAAGAGCATTCAAATATGCACAGCAGACCCCAGGCTGGCGGACTGCAAAAAGCACTTCTGAAGGCTCAGAGACTCTGAGGACAACCTCAGCCCTCAAGGACTTTTGTTCACTGACACGGTGCTCCTTTCACTGGAACAAAACAAAGTGCTTCAAATTTACCAAAAAATATGCAACCTTACTAGTCCCAGCAAAGAATAACATGCTAGCAGTAGTGAAAACTATTGCAGGAACTTTCGCTGTTTAAATTCTGCTCTGCAGGAAAATTCCACGTTAGGTTCCCACTGAAATAAAAGATTCTTACCTAACGGCCACCAGGTTGATTCACACTCAACAATGGTATTGGCTTCAGTGTTATAATTCCCAGCTTCCTCTGCTGTGAGAGTGAAATGAGGTACAACATGCTTTTTACTAGAATTCAATGGACAGCTAACCTCCACGGTTCTCATTAGAAAGCATACATTTTTAGCCTTTGCAGTTTTTAATAACATGGTGTTTTGCTAAGCCAGCTTTGGGGATCTTTCCCCCTAAAATAATAAATAATAATAAATAATAAATAACTTATAATAAATATAATGCACGTTGTCTATTGCCCTCACACTCCCATTTATTTTCTGTTTTTCTCTTTGCCTAGTGAACTGGAAAGCCTGGTTTACAAATGACTAAGAAGAACACGTAAGTTCAAGTATAAAGAATTTTTTTTCCCCAAGAATCGCACACATGAAGGTCAAGGCATTTCCCACATCAAGGAACTTTCAGAATACCTTCATTTAACTTTTTTTCTGACAGGTTTTGAACTTCATTCTTCGCATCTTAAAAAGTTCAGTTATGCAGTTACAAGGCTGCTTCTCAAGACTTTCTGCACTCACATCTGTTGACCCTGCTTGTGATGAATAATCAACATGTTAAAACAGGCTAATAAATCTGCGTTTCCATAAATCCCAGCATTGTGACTAGAGACCTGTTTGAGCCTAAGTAGCATTTTTATTTACTTGAAGATTATAAAGAGTTGTGCAGATGAAACAAGGGGAAAAGCATATGCCTTCACCTTTTAGCAAAGCGTTCTTTCAAAGGCAGTGAAGGTGATGACAGGTTTGAGTAAGTGCCAGCTGCAACTGGCGCAACTTTAAAGAGTACCAGAGGGTGTGCTCGTTATTTTTTTTGGGCCAGACCTGAGCAACTGTATCTTGGATACACTCCTTGCTAATGCACTGAAACAACCCCTGTCACCAGGGATTTCAGCTCCACTGCTTCGGGGACCCGCTCGCAAGCCGAACCGGGGGCATGGAAGGTGACCTGACTCTTCCCGTTTGTCTCATCCTCCATTTCTCTCTCCCTTTCGAGAATTTATTTTCAGTCGCAGGGTTACCTCCATCTCTACCTTCACCCTTGTCCATCATTAAAACCAACAGAACAAACTGCAAGCTATGTACGCACCAGAGTTAACACCCAAATGCTGACACTGCTACGGGCTTTCCAAACCGGCAAGCAGCATATACGGCTCTTAGATACCACCCCTGATGTGTGCACTTCTGAACCCCAGCTCTCGGGAAAGGAGAGGAAGCAGCCTCGATCCCGACGCAAGCAAGAAGAGATGGATCTGCACCAGAGGCAGCTCCGACTGGTACCAGTTCAGAGGGCTGAGAGCACAGACCGCTCTGACAGGGAGTAATGAAGGGCACCCCAGCTGTTTCATCCCCGGATAAATCCACACATGTTCAGAACAGTCTGGCAAGAACCTGGAACAAAATCACAGTTAGTGAGAGTTTTTCCACTGACCTCACAAGAGCAAGTATTTCTGTCTTGCTGTGAGGCTCACGCTGGCTCTGACGCCAACGGGAAAGCACCCATTTTTTATTGAGATGAAGAACAGGAAAGCAGCCATTCTTTCAAGATGGAGATGTGCTGGTGGATATTTCTGCCTATTTTGTACATAAAGGTTAATAACCTAAACAAAAGCTTAAAAAGGTACAAGTTTTGCAGCTAATCATGTAGACAGACCTAAAGGTGACTGGTTCCTCTGACGCTCATTCCCAAGCACATGCTACAGCTAATGCTTTCTGTTGCTGCAAGAACAGGCACTATTTAAAATGATTTAACTAACACAGCTTTGCTAGTGATGATTCTGTTCATATTAGAAGGTTATTTATTGGTCAAAGTATTTCCAATGATGCACAAAAATGAACGCAAGTCTTTTCCTTCAATACAACATTAAATTTTTGGTTGAGTTAGCAGTAGTTGCTTTTGTCTGGGTAAAATTGAAACCAGCTGCAACTGGAACTCCAGCTCAAATCCTGAACCCCATCCACGTTTTCTTCACATTTGAGTAATTAATGCTTCATGTCTATGCCAGGCTTACTGTTTACAAGCACATTTATTAATATAATGTGGGGATCAGCAAATACAACGTCGCCTGCTTCTCAGGGATCCCCTAATCTCAGATGATTCAGGTTTTCCTCAAAGACTAATGGTACAAGGCATCAAAGAGCCTGAAGATCAGACCTCCTGAGATGTTGTCACATACTGGAGGACAAAGGCAAACAAACAAGAGGTAAGGAGTCAGAAACTAAGCAAAAGAAAGAAGAATACAGAGGAGCAGGCACCACTGCAATCAAGATGTAGAGAGAAAGGCAGCTGCAATTACAGAGAAGAAAGGAGGAAGGCTTGAAATATGAATCCTTCAGAGGAAGAAAGGATTTGGTTGAACTGCAGTAAAGATTAGGAGCTTGTCAATACTGGGATCCTGAGGAAAGTCAAGACAATTGAAGAAAGATGTGAATTCGAAGTTAATTCCTAAAACATACTAATCTTCCAAAGCATGCAGAATTAAGCCGAGGCAAGGCCACTTCAGAATAAGATCACTCATACAGGGATCAATGCACTTTAATTAAAGCATAGTTGTAGATAATGAGTCTTACCTATCTATGTCCTGGAGAACAACGACATGGTGATATAGAGAAAAGAAGGTATGAGAAGATAAAACATATAGAGAAAAGAAGAGACCTGAAAAAGTTTGGTTGGCAAAAAAATGTTATGACTTTATCCTAGCTAACCAGATCTTTGACATCCTTATCTGCACTCAGTGTCTCCAAAACCCTTATACGTAGGAGTAATATTTGCAATTGCTGGTAAATTGTAAAAGTTTCTTCTGCAGGTTCAGAGATTACATCAGCAAGAGATTACATCCTAGAAGGTTGCTGTAGATGCTGTGAAGATCACATAGCCTGCTGTGGCTAATCAGCTGGATATCCTGTGCATTACTACAGGAAACCATGAAAGCAGAAAAGGCATTTCAAATAAGTGCACAGGATATTTCACCTCCCTTGTTCCTGTTAGTTAAAAATTTAGCTGAGGCAGTAAGACTGCAGGACTTTGACACGCATCAGACTGTTCCTTCACGCACAAACCCATTTCCCACCTCAATCCTGCCAGCAGTGGTTTGCAAGTTCCCTTAATTCCTTTCCAGCTACCCGTATGACATCTGTACACACAAGGTGTTTGTTTCCCTTCAGACAAAAGCTTTTTGAGATGTTTTTCGACTATAAACTACAAGAGCTCATTGAACAAATAAAATAAAAGTACCTTCTCTCAAGTAACTGCTATTGAATTCTCTGATAAGGATAAAGCTAGTACAAACACTGCCTGATGTGGGGTAACTCTTCCCACCATTTCCAGCCAGCAATGTCTGGAGTCTCTGTTTACCCTGGTAGAAGTCGGCTCCAGCCCTATCAACCGAGAATTCAGTCCTGCGGAGTGCAGGTGTTGCACTCCACAAGGCATGCAAAAATGCCGAGGTCTACTGGAATTAGTTTTCAGATTAACTCTGGCAGCTTAGTATGTTTTATGTGCAAGGAGTAACAAAAAAAAAGTGTTCTAAAATTAAAGGGATTTGAAAAAAGAAAACCCCAAAGCTAAGAAATATTTCCTTATCCCTCCTCGTTTCACAATAAAGAACTGTCTGCTTTTGAACTGCAAGCATGAACAGCACTTTTTTGGCCAGCTCACAGGAGAAGATTTTTTTGGTTCAGACCCTTTCAGTGCTGTCATCCTGGCTCTGAGGGTGAACTGGACACAGACCTCTGCAGCCAAGCTGCAGCAAGACGTTTTCAGAAAGGGTTTGCCCGGTTCAGTCCTTAACTATCGCCTCCTAAAAGACCACGGCGTGGGAAACAAAGACGGGAAAGAAGCCATGAACATCGCGTCTTTGCGTCCTGCCGATTTCCAGGAATAGCAGCGCCGGCCGCTGGCTGTGGCACGGTTTTCACACACCTTCTCCCAGCACATCCCCAGGCCAGGCCTTCGGAACTGTTTTTTTTTCACGCGCAGGGCCCCCGCTGGCGTCTGCCACTCCTGGGGACCTCACGAGCTATTAAAGGCAATGGGGACGAACGTCTATAGAGCCTGCAGTCAGGGTCTGTAGATTCGCCCCCCTCCTTTCAAAGCCTGAAAATTACAGTATTGTTACTTCTTCCAAAGCAAAGCGTTTCGAAGTGCTGCAAATTAGCTACATGAGACTGGGCTGAATAATACCTTCCAACCACTGTGAATTCCAGGAGGAAATTCATTCCCACTAAACTGACTTTATTTCAAAAGTGTTCACATACTACAATGGTTGGCTACAAATAATAGTTTCTACATGAACTGAAGAAGTAGCTTTTTTTCATGACAAGTAATTATCAACTATTTAGTCTCTCTGTAAGGGAGAGAGATACCACTTAGCATTGATTTAACAGATCTACTTTACCTGGAGGCTATATCCTTTTTTTGAAAGCGGGTGCAAAATCTTAATATCCCTAACATCCATAAGCCTGTCTGATTCATTTGTGAACATTACCAGAAAATATTTCTGTTTACAGTTTTTCTACTCCTTTTCACTTTCTATACAGAAATTCTCAAGAAAATGAGTTAATTTCCTGGAATATTCCATAGGAACAGTAAGTATTGCTTTGTGAGAGCTTCATATACCTTGATAAGGTAAAACAACAGTGAGCCTGCATCAAACAATGGAGTGAGTTTATTACAAGACCCTAAAAAAGCACAGTTTATTCACTCTGGCAGAGCCCTGTGCTGACAAAGCCATAGGGCTACTGTACAAAATCAGCAAGTGCCAACCATTATAATGGTCCTCCTGTTTCTACGCTCCTGTGCCTACATGCAGGCGGTTAAAAATGCTGTTCCTTGTAAATTTGCTCTACAAGAGCACCTAGCTGGTGTGGGCACAGGGCTGCTGCAAATCCATTCACCAGACAGTGAATGTTCTTGCAGCAAATTTACTGGACTGGTTCCCAGCTCTTTGGCAGATTTTTTTAACACGGTCATTGCTACATGTGCTGGAGACTGTGGAACTACCCTCAGCCTATTCAGAGCCACTTTCACTTCTACTTTTTCCTTGGTTAGCCCTGATTCAGTTGCTTTGGTTCCTACTTTCAAATACAATAGCATTGACAAGTTCTGAAAACTGTTCTTTTTTTTAAAAAAAGGTTCACTGCAGATGATACTTCTTTTCCCAGTGACACTCTGATTGCTGACAACAGCCTAAATTTCTTGTATAAAGTTCAAGAATCAAACTGCGATGTCACTGCTCTTCATACTCTTCACGAGTTGCAAAAAACTATTTCCCAAGAGTCATGCTCTTCACAATTTCCCTCTCAGGCTGCACTAGCACTCCTGAATTTTTAAAGTCATTCTTAGTTTCCTCTCAGAAATGCACACTCGCTGTCTAAAAGACCCACAGAACTTGAGATGCTCACGTACCCACGAGCCGGGCCACTGAGGAACATCAAAACAACCATCAGGTGGATCAGGCTGCTAAGATCAAAGCGGCTCAGGTGGTTCTGGACTGGCAACATAAGGGTGATTTATTTATAGCTCGGTGAGCCCATGACACCTCAGGCCATCAGGGAAGAGATGCAACGTATAGATGGGATTGTGATGGGGGGGGGTAGACTTGACCATAGACACTACTGCACTGCAATCAAGCAAGACAAGCGGCTAAAGCCTCTCTGGAATCGAGGACAATGGCTGAAATATAATTATGGGGAGGTCTGACAGATTGACTGTATCACACACCCACAAACCCGCCAAGGCCAGCGCCACGTGCTCACAATGGTGGAAGCAACCACTGGATGGCTGGAAGAACATGATGTGTCCCACGCCAGTGCCCGGAACACTATGCTGGGCCGTGAAAAGCAAGTCTTATGGTGATATGGCACCCCAGAAAGAACTGAGTCAGACAACAGGTGCCTTTCTGAAACAACCTCATGGAAACCTGGGCCAAAGATCATGGCACTGAGTGAGTATATCATGTCCCCGGTCACACACCAGCCCCTGGGGAAATCAAACTATACAATGGGCTCTTAAAGACTCCACTGAGAGCGATGGGTGATGGGACATTCAAACATTGGGGTATACATTTAGCAAAAGCCAGCTGGTTAGTCAACACTAGGGGATCTGCCAATCAGGCTGGCCCTGCCCAATCAAAACTCTTACGTACTGTAGAAGGGGATGAAGTCCCTGTAGTGGACACAAAAAACTATGCTCGGGAGTTATTCTGGGTTATTCCTGCCTTGGGTAAAGGCAAACCCATCTGTGTGATTGCTTTTGCTCAAGGACCTTGAGTGCACTTGGTGAGTAATGCGGGGTAGTCTGATGTGTACCTCAAGGGGGTTTGGTTTTGGGTGAGAACAGCCAATGATTTGAATTGTATGCTACTGTAAGTCATCACTATTATGGTTGCTATATGCTGTATCAATGGTATTACAGTAAGAATCACCCAGATTAATGAGTTTATTAACTTTAATAAAACCGAGCAAAGTGCAGCGGTGATGGAACCAGAACTGACATGAGCAGCTTGCACCCAGCAACTCTCTTGAGATTGACATCTTCAACCCACAGGCTGTGGGCATGGGCCATGCCAGATATACTGGCCACAAGCTCCTGATGCAGCATGCAACAATCCAGCACCACCATCTCCCATGCCCTGAGAGACTGTTATGACAGATGGGGCCCAACGTCATGGACCAAATTAATTCTACGGACATTTCAGAGGGATGGTGCATAGGCTAAGGCAATGATATAAAAAACCAGGAAAAGTGACAATGATTAATTGGAATGTATTGGAAAGTGTGGGACCTAGGCAGGATGTAGATGGTATGGAATAAGGGTGGATAGCGTGCTGGTTTTAGCTGGACTAGAGTTAATTTTCTTCCTAGTAGCTGGTGTAGTGCTGTGTTTTGGATTTAGTATGAGAATAATGTTGGTAACACACTGATGTTTTTAGCTGTTGCTGAGCGGTGCTTATACTCAGTCAAGGACTTTTCAGCTGCCTGTGCTCTGCCAGTGGGGAGATGTACAAGAAGCGGGGGAGGGGGCACAGCCAGGACAGCTGACCCAGGCTGGCCAAAGGGGTATTCCCCACCATCTAACGTCATGCTCAGTACGTAACACTGGAGCTGTCTGGGGGCCAGGAATTGCTGCTCAGGGATGGGCTGTTGA
>NW_010524405.1:486-1103 GCF_000687285.1 Phaethon lepturus | reverse complement strand
TGGGAACGAGGGGCGACGGGAGGGTGGGGGTCTCAGGGACTCGGTTTTCTCACCGGGGTCTTACTGGGTTTTCCCACAGCGCCGCAGGGATGTCCGCACTGCCCTGCCAGGTGTCCCCGCGGACCGGTGGCACCCACGGGTGGTGGCATCTGCCCCCACTGAGGCCACCTCGGCACTGGCCATGAGGCACTGCAGAGCAGCAGCCCAGCTGCCGGTGGCACCGGGTGACCCCGCACCCTCGGGGTGGGACAGAGACCCGCTGGGTCCCCACAGCAGTGGGTGACCGCTGGGACGGAGCCAGGGCCCTGCACGCCTCCAGACACAAACCCTCCTCCTGCCTCCGGCAAGCCATGCCGCAGCGGAGCTGTGATGACCTGGGGGGGGACCGTCAGCAAGGCCCACGCCGAGCCCCAGGAATGCTACCAGCACCCCGAGCCTGCTGTCCCCCCACCCCATGGCACCAGGTGACAGCACGTGCAGCAAGCTCCAGCGCTGCACCTCCCTGCGAGGCTGCTGCCCCGAGGGCCAGCAGGTCCAGGTGCCCACGTGCCAGTGACACCAGCTCTGGGGCCAGCGCTCAGGCTGGACCAGGGCATCTCCAGCCCAAGGGGCACCGA